>NC_048226.1:31502397-31510265 GCF_002007445.2 Ailuropoda melanoleuca
TCCACATCCTTGCCAACACCTGTTGTTTCTTGTGTTGCTGATTTTAGCCATTCTGACAGGGGTGAGGTGATATCCATTGTGGTTTTGATTTGTGTTTCTCTGATGATGAGTGATGTTGAGCATTTTGTCATGTGTCTGTTGGCCACTTGGATGTCTTCTTTGAAAAAATATCTATTTATGTCTTCTGCCCATTTTTCATTTGGATTATTTGTTTTTTGGGTGTTGAGTTTTATAAGTTCTTTATAGATTTTGGATAATAACCCTTTATCTGATAAGACATTTGCAAATATCTTCTCCCATTCCATAGGTTGCCTTTTAGTTTTGTTGGCTGTTTCCCTTGCTGTGCAGAAGATTTTTTTAAAAAAGATTTTGTTTATTTGACAGAGATAGAGACAGCCAGCGAGAGAGGGAACACAAGCAGGGGGAGTGGGAGAGGAAGAGGCAGACTCATAGCAGAGGAGCCTGATGTGAGGCTCGATCCCATAATGCCAGGATCACGCCCTGAGCCAAAGGCAGATGCTTAACCGCTGTGCCACCCAGGCACCCCAGTGCAGAAGATTTCTTGATGAAGTCCTAATAGTTCATTTTTGCTTTTGTTTCCCCTGCCTCAGGGGACATAACTAGTAAGAAGTTGCTGTAGCCAATGTCAAAGAGGTTACTGCTCATGTTCTCCTCTAGGATTTTAGTGGTTTCATGTCTCACATTTAAGTCCTTCATCCATGTTGAATATATTTTTGTGTATGCTGTAAGAAAGTGGGCCAGTTTCGTTTGCATGTTGCTGTCCAGTTTTCCCACCAGCATTTGTTGAAGAGACTTTTTCCCATTGTATATTTTTTCCTGCTTTGATTAAGTGACCATATAGTTGTGGGTTCATTTCTGGCTTTTTCTATTCTGTTCCATTGATCAATGTGTCTATTTTTACACCAGTATCCTTTTTAAAATATTTATTTATTTATTTATTTATTTATTTATTTATTTATTTATTTAATATTGTGCCTCCACTGTGAAGTTGCTGAGGGCTTGGGAGAGAGTTTGCGTAAGAGTTCATGTGAGCCACATTCTTCACCTTGGCTGTTAGTGAATGTGGGACCTTGTCTTCAGGCTAAATACATTCTCTCAGAGGTGCACAGAGCAGGGCCCACAAGCAAACTTACCTCCGTTCATTGGCTCTCCCTTGAGCTTCCACCACCTCTTAAGTCTCACCCAGTTTTCCCACCAGCATTTGTTGAAGAGACTTTTTCCCATTGTATATTTTTTCCTGCTTTGATTAAGTGACCATATAGTTGTGGGTTCATTTCTGGCTTTTTCTATTCTGTTCCATTGATCAATGTATCTATTTTGACACCAGTATCCTTTTTAAAATATTTATTTATTTATTTATTTATTTATTTATTTATTTATTTATTTATTTATTTAATATTGTGCCTCCACTGTGAAGTTGCTGAGGGCTTGGGAGAGAGTTTGCGTAAGAGTTCATGTGAGCCACATTCTTCACCTTGGCTGTTAGTGAATGTGGGACCTTGTCTTCAGGCTAAATACATTCTCTCAGAGGTGCACAGAGCAGGGCCCACAAGCAAACTTACCTCCGTTCATTGGCTCTCCCTTGAGCTTCCACCACCTCTTAAGTCTCACCCTATAGAAAGTCAACAAAGTGAGCAAAAACAGCCAGAAAAGAAGAATAAAAGAAGAATATTGGAGATGACAATAGAATTACTTCATGACCCTATTTGGGAGCTGTACTATACTATGTCCAAAGAAGACTGGCCTCATCAGTGGGCGCCTAGCATTTTCTCTTGAGAAGCCAAAGGACATAAGTCTTACCTGCAGAAATGCTACATTGCAGCGGCACAAGAGTCTAGCAAGCTAGAAGCTGTCTCTTAAATTATTTTGGTTTTATGTGTCCTTCTATACCTTTCACTATTTCTGTGGCTGTCAGATAAAGGAGTGTCAACCATGAGAATTTACCTGTGTCTAAGGCATGTGTGACATACCTCCAATGGTTTTAATTTCCCCAGTGGCCTGGAGTAAAGATGTATCCTGTGAAAGCACATGTTTAAGGTAATTTACAGACTTAATACTGCCGTATGGTCAGCCCTCCAACAGGTAAACTGAAGTTGTTCCTTTTACATTAAGAGAACAGAACTACTTCCTTCCTTAGCTCAGCTAGGAAAGTGAAACGAACTTGCTGATTTGTGAAACAATTTGATGATCAGGACACATTATTTTCCCCACATTTTTATTGTGAAAGATTTCCAACACACCTACAACTTAAAGAAATAGTACGTAAGTGTTCCAAACCCCCACACTTAGACCAAACAGTTGTTAACATTTTACCCTATTTGCTTTTTATCTCTTCCTCTCTTTTGGTGAACCATTTCAAAGTAAGTTGCAGAAAAGCCACAAATGTTGGTACCCAGCACTTATTTCCGGAGCAGGAAATTGTCTTACGTAACTACAATAAAATGATCATACCTAGTAAAACTAACATTAATTCTACAATACCTTATAATATTAATCCATATCCAAATTTCCCCACTTGTCCTAAAGATCCAATCAAATTTCAGGCATTGCACTTGACTGCTATATCTCTTTGATAACTTTCTGCCTAGAATAGCTCTATCTTCAAAAAATTTTTAAAAATACATATGTGACTGACTTTTTGAAAAGACCAGGCCAGGTGTCTTATAGAATGTCCTATATTCTCTATTGTCTGACTGACTTTTCTCATAGTGTCGTTTCACTGGACCTCTAGCCCCTGTATCTTCTGCAAACTTCAATTTAAATTTAGAGACTTGATTATACTCAGATTAACATTTTTGGCAAGAAGTATCATACATACTATTGAACACGTCATACTGCAACCTGTCATAATGTCCAGGCTGTTCCACTACCGAGATGCTAAATTTAGTCACCAGGAGAAGGTGGCGACTACGAGCTTTCTCCATTGTAAAGGCACATTAAGTATAATTACCAGTAGACTGTGAGATGGTACTTGGGCACCATGTGACTCTATTGCTTCCCGCAATCTTTTACCTTTATATATATACACACACTTGATTTTTGAGAGTAGTTTTAGGTTCATAGCAACATTGAGCATAAAGCAAGGAGAGCGATCACTGGATTGTATGGTAAGAGTATGTTGAGCTTTGTGAGAAAATGCCAAGCTATCTTTCAAAGTGGCTGTGACGTTCTGCGTTCCTGTCAGCTATGAATGAGGGGTACTGTTGCATCACATCCTGGCCAGGACTAGGCCTTGTCAGTGTCCTGCGCTGCAGTCATTCCAATAGGTGTTTGGCACACTTGGCAATTTTAACATCCACTCCTGACCCCTGCCTGAATTCATGATTACACTGGGGATTGCGAAGTGGTGATTTTCTAGGTTACCTTTTTTTTCCTGTATTTATTAATTGATCTTCTTCTGAAACAGGAAACATTTTGCTGTGTTTTTCAGACAACATCTCTTTCGCAATAAGGAATTCTAAAGAAAAGTGACTCTCTTAGCCTTGTAGATTTACCATGCTTTGTGCCCCTCTGGGGCTCACGGAGAACTACAAGAGTGACTGTCTTGCCATTACTTTTTGTATCCCCCAGAGTCTAGATGATGCCTTGCATATAACAAGCACTCAGTATTTTTTTTAAGTTAGATTTAAAAAAATATCTATTTATTTTAGAGAGGGAGAGAGCGGGGGAAAGAGGGAGAGGGAGAGAGAGAATCCTCTAGCAGACTCCCCACTGAGCGTGGAGTCCAACATGCAGCTCAAACCCAGGACCCTGAGATCATGACCTGAGCTGAAATCAAGAGTCAGATGTTTAATGGACTTTGCCACCCAGCCACCACTCAGTAATTTTTAAAATCAAATTAAACTCAACAATGATCTTCAAATGCTATTATGGATATAGTTAATGAACTCTCAATGTATTTTCAAGGTCTTAGAAAATAGGAAATGATATGAATTAAATATATTATGTCAAAAGAGAAATATTTTGAAGTAATAATAACTATAAAGCTCAGAGTATGCTACCTCATCTTTTAGATTATTTATCAAATTGTAATTACTGGTTTACATGTCTCTGTCCTCCACAAAGCTATGAATTTCTTAAGGGAAAAGACTGGGCCAATTCACTTTGGTATCACGCATCTAAGATGTATAACTCATAGTCAGTTCTTAATATTAGATGAATCCGTGAAATAAAGATGTAAGATTGACTCACTGTTGAGCTATTGCTTTGCAGTAGGCACTGCTCCCTAAATTTAGATACATGGTCAGTGGCTTTGTTCCTGGACTAATGTGAAAGTTCCTCAAAGTCATTAGGATTCCAGGCTCTTTCTGACCTTCCAGTCTGTCTTTTTAGCCCCTGGCTTCCTTTCTCAGATGGCATAATGTGGCTGCTGGTGCTTCAGCTATCACGTTGGAGTTCTACCAAGGAGAAGGGGAAAGCCACAGGCAAAAAGAGTATTTCCATGGATACCTGTTTCTTTCTTTCTTTTTTTAAAAAATTTTATTATGTTATGTTAGTCACCATACAGTACTTAATTCGTTTTTGGTGTAGTGTTCCATGATTCATTGTTTGCGTATATAATGCCCTCCTTAATACCTGTTTCTGCTATTTCTACTTGTTCATGGCCACTCTGTGTGCACCAGAAGCTGGAGCATGCCATCTTTTAGCTGGATATATTGCCCCTCCAGAAAAATTAGTCTTCTGTTACCAGGTAAGAAGGGGATAGTGTTCTGGCACAATCAATTTTGCCCAAAATTTTCTGATTTTTTATCTCGAAATTTTTAGCAGAGTTTTCTTGACTCTAGTTTAATTCATCCTTCTAATTTCTCTTTTGATATGGTTTTGTGGAGACAGTACTTTGATATACATATACGTATATACACTTGTCTAACATGTATACCTAGGTACCTAAATGCATATATGTATGCACTTACATTCACTAAATATGCACGTAGATATATACATGCTTACATACATGCATAAAACAGACATTATATATATTTATATCCGTTATGTAAGTACGTGCTCACATAGATTTATGTATTTTTATCAGGCTTTCTGGGAGTTATTTTCAACTCTCTGGAATTGATGCTGAGATGAGGGTGTGAAGGATGAGAAACCATGAATGCAGAATCATTGATTAGACAGAGCTCTGTTCTGCGGTGTCCAGGGGCAGCTCTGACTAGCAAGCTACTAGTCACTCTTACTCAGGCACTTGCCTTTTTATTCAGTAGTTCCCCAATTCACACTGTGAGCAGGTGCTCCACATCATCATTTTGCTCTGTAATTACTGTCTTAATGAGAGTTACCAGAGCATCATCTGGCTGTCCTGTGGGTTTGTGTGAGGTGAGGCAGCCCTTGGGGTGCCCACTGCCCAGCTCCAGAGGAGACCTGAACTTAGTGAGGAGGGAACTTTGGTGCCTCCGGAAGCTGCTGACCAGAAGAGGGAGCGCACAGACTGATGGGCTGTCTGTGCTTTTCTTTCTGCCTTTCATACCTTTGTCTATGGATGTCTGTCCTCAAAACCCCATTCCTTCAAAGAAACTTCCCCTTTCCCACTGACGTCTTAATCATCAATTAACCATGGCCCACCTATATTCCACACACACAATGAGCTGTAAGACCTAACTCTTTATTTCTCCTAGAATTGATTTATCTTAATCCTCAAGCCTCCATTTTTAATGATAGCAGATAATTAACATCAACAATTTGAAGTGATTCCCTATTCCTTATAGGTTAAAACCTAGTCTTTCTTTGAATACTCAATTCAAAATACCGCACCCTGCTCACACCTTTGGGCTGTATTACAGCACTGCAGGGAGCCATGGATCCTCTCCATGGGTAAGTTTCTCTGTGGCTTTTGCCCCCTTTTTATTCTTGTGAGCTTCTACCCCATGGTAGTCTCTCCCGCTAGGTTCTCCACCTGGCTCTGTTCCCCATGGCCTGCTCATACATGTCACTCTGCCTCCTGTTGCTCAACATCCTACTGGACACGCAGCCCATATTTGAATTTCTCCAGCTGATTCCCAAATATTTTTTTTCAGCAGTTTATCCAGATTGAGATCCAATCCAAAAGGATATGGTGCATCTGTTGCTTTGTGCTTGAGTCTTTTAAAATTCAGCACAGGTCCTATATTGGTGAAGAATAATTAATGCTAGATAATACAGCTGACAAAGACTGCCATTTAACTTGCTTAATTCAACAAAAGTTGGGTTGCATTTGGCTGTCTGGATCTGGAAGATGGCCTCCAAGAAAGGAATGGAGAAGAGCCACTGGCTCTTAACTGTCTTGGCCCAGAATTGACACCTTTCACAGCCCTATACCCACAACTGGCTCTGTGGTCCGAACCTAAGGGCAAGGGAAGTTGGAAATGTAGGGAAGCACTTGGAATTATAATGAGTATGTCCCTGCCATAAGCTTCTCCCCTTTTAAACGCTCTGACACCCTCATGTTGAAGAGACACAGTTGCTAACTTGTGGGTTGCACAACTTTGAATTTTTCTGGTTGCTTCCTTACGGTGCAATTTAGGTTGTTCCACCTCTGGCATTTCCTATAAACTGGAAGTTAGATATAAAAGCTTAAGGATAAATGTTCATCATTTTTATTTAGACAAATGACAGTTAATGTGTAATTTGCATTACATCACTTCAGGAAATTTAAATATTGAATTAATTTAGATTATAATGCCGAGATTGCCTGTTGGATTAGTGGAATGAGTATCTGGTTACTTTATTAGATGGTTACATTGTCACATTTATGAGCAGCAAATCATACATTTAATACATTTACTACTGACATATTCCTTGTATGAGTCAATAATCTCATTAGGTGTTACAGAATGATGATATTCTAATTCGATCGTTTCTTCTACATTGTTAGCTCGCCTCCTTCTGTAAAGATTTATCTTTATTTGGTTTCCTTGAAATACAGTGTCTACTGGAAATGCTCAGAATTAGTCACATGGTCTTGTCTGCCTGTGGGAAGCTAGATGTCTAGTTTCCTGTGTGTCACGGAAAGAGGTGAGCAACAGTTATAGGTGAGCAATGCATTCTCTTAGTCACATCTTCTAACTAGTTGTTTACGTGTACATTATGATATTAACTTCTTGGTAACTTTCTATCTTATTGGTGAATTTTCTGACTATAGCTTTTCAGTTGATATTCTTGCCTTTATATAATCTGTAAAGAGGCATAGTTTTACCTTTTCCTTTTCAATCCTTATATTTGTAATTTTTCTTGTCAAATGCATTTGACTGATGCCTCTGGGAGAATGTTGAATAGTATTGGTAAATAGTGGACATTCTGGCCTTGTTCCTGCCTTCTGTGCTTTCCCATTAGATTGTATGCCTTGTCAACAATCCTTGACTGTTCAGGCATGTGTCTGATCTAAGTAAGGGATCACTGGCAGCTATCCTCCCTCCCACCTTCATGATGGATATTGCTAGCCAGTATCTACTGAACTCTGACATGGCCTAGATCCTTGTTAGCTCTTACTAGATATTAATCTCATATGCCACTGGGGTAAAATCTTTGTGCCATCCATACCCGAACCAAAAATGTGCCTTTAAAAAGTTGTAAATAATGAGTCATATGATATAGTCCAGAAGACACAGCCAAGCATAATTTTGAAAATGACACAACCACCAGATTTATTTTTAAAAATATTAATTCATGGTGGTGTTCAGGTGATGTGCTTTGTAATGAGTATAGTCAACTTTCAGAACTTTGGGTGGAACTTCTATGACTGAATATATGTGAGAATGTTATGTCAGGCCAGGTTTCCACCCTAGCCTCCCCTCTCCTGTCTTGCTCTCACACCATATCCTGGGTTGGGAGGATCCTCTGTCCAATCACAGCTGAGTTTCCAT
>NC_048226.1:31510365-31517444 GCF_002007445.2 Ailuropoda melanoleuca
TTTTTTTTCTTAGAAGTTTAGTGGAAGACAAATAGAACCCAACTAATTGAGCAAAACTAAGTTCAATTATATGTGACAGAGGAAAGATGTAATGTATCAGGGAATCTAAAATAGATCTTACCTAGTAAGATTTAAATACTTTGTTACCCTGTAGCATTTTTCACATAATAGATATACAATAGCTATTTATTAACTATTAATGAGCAAAACAGAAATGATGTCATCCATAAAGCACATAAAACCTAATTCTTATGAAATAGAGGAAAAGTGACGATAGACTTAAAGATAAATACTTTGAGTTTCTTATACTTAAAGAAAAGTTTAAGGTGTGTAGATATGTGGTTTCCTTTTACTTTTTGGAATTTACTGAAATAATGTCCCATGATTCTGAAGAGGGATTATAGGACAGTGCTGGATCCTTTGAGGTTATATGGTCTTTTGCCATAAGGTTGTCAAATCAGATTAAAGTTCAATAGTCAGATAAAGCCAAACAGGAAGAAACAACATTTGCTAATACATTGGCATAGAAAACTTGAAAGGAAGATTAACATTTTGTCTGTTGTGAAGTTTTCATAATTGCACAAGTCATTTTTGAAATTCTTACAATGAAATAGGTACAAGGTTAATTGTAACAAATGTATTTTGCTGGAACTAGTTAGACTAAAATAATAGTGGTAGTAGAGAATTAAGTAAAACTCATCTTCAAGAAATATTTTTAGCTGACTAAAGAAATGTACATCTGACTTTCTTTAATAAAATTTACAAAGGAGCCTCTCTCTCCCTTATCAGAATACTAGCCTTTGTATTTACATAGTATCCTATTTTTTGAAGAGCATGAAAAATTTGTGAAACTAAAATAAAGACATTGATTGCAAGAATGCTCAAAATGGAGATTGATTGCTACCACCCCTACCTAATTGACCAAAAAGTTACCTGGAGCTTGGGGATGTCATGCATAGGTCACCTAGGTGACTCAATGCTGGACCCAGTGCTNGTCATGCATAGGTCACCTAGGTGACTCAATGCTGGACCCAGTGCTCTCACTCACAGCCTGGTATTCTTCCCACCACAATGCATCTGGAAAATTTGCAAAATTAAATATCTATAAAATTTTTAAAAATACCTATAGGTCAAAACAACGATAATTGAACAAAATCTATTTAAGAGAAACAAGTGGCAGGATATAGCATTCTATAGCAAGGCAGATCTGGTAAACCAAGGGCTTAAAGGGCACCAGAGAGTTATGTTTCATTAAAATAATCCACTAAAATTACTGCATGTGTGTTTTTATTCAGAAAATATAATCTCTTTCCTGGGGTTGAGTATTCCTTTCTGTGAGCAGATGCGAATGTTTTTATAATATATTTTAATGTGCTCTGCCCTAAGAATTGAAGGATAGGCTCAGAGTAGATTTCAGATGAGTGGCCTCATTCACTGTAATCACAATGTATTGGTCACAATTCTGGGCAACTGAGGAATTTCAAATCCCCTCTGATGCCACAGTGATCTCGCCAGTTACATTTTTCTAGATTCCTGACCAGTGTGGCTACATGTATGGTTAACCTTACAGAATAATCTGGTCTGACTGCAGGTGCCAGCCCCATTATGGCTACTGGTTCCCTACTGTCTTTTCTTTTCCTCCAATACAGGAATTTCTTTTCTTTTCTTTTCCTTTCTTTTCTTTTTCTCTCAGTATATTACCTTACTTTTTAATTTAATTTAATTTATTTTTGTGTATTAGAGATTTCTGTTTTCTCTTCATTGATTGCTGGGTCTCAGCAACTGCATGTTTATAGTCTCAGCAGGAAACACTCAAATTAGGATAATTCAAGTGGAGTTGAATAAAGAGTGTATTTACAGAAGTGTGGGCAAGTCTTGAGAAAATCACAAGGGAGAGTACAGTATCCACTGTATGGAAACAGCAGGTGGTTTTGCCGCCTTAGGTCTAAAGGAGCAAAGTAGTGCATTACCAGAACTGAATTCAGAGAGGCTGCATGGAGATGGGCTATCCTCTGAAATCTGAGACCTTTAATCCAGGGACCCAGTTAGCCTGTGGCAACCCTGCAGGGAGGAAGCTGGAGGTATAAATAATCCAACACTTACTTTCTAATTCCCTAGTACTTCTACTCAGTGAAATCTAATGGGAGAGCAATGCAACCCATTGATGTCATCTATGCCTCCTGGGGGTATAAAGCAAAGTGGAGAAGATGGAGGGAATATGGAAAGTACCCAGCACTAGGCTATTTATCAGACTGCCACTACAAGCTTATAACAAAACCTGGCCACTTAAAGAGAGGTAAATTGCAGCCATCAGTTCAGGTGAAGCTTGAGTGTTCCAACACAATGACTTCTGAATTTTAGCACAGTTTGTTTTGCCTCAATTCCCAACTTCAGGCCCTCCCCTAGTCAACAACCCCCTTCTGTAGCTGCTGACTGATTTTTATTTTCTCACCTAGTATTGCCAGCTTTAAGACCTTTTCAATTAGCACAACCTAGAAGGATGCTAATAAGTCTGTTAAAGAAATGAATAGGCTTAACTACCTTGATTCTCTGTTGACTAATCTTCTGTACAAACTGTCTCGCTGGTTTGGTCAGCATTCTTGAGTCCCAGAGTCCAGGTTCTTCCTTGGTTGATGGTCCTAATTGCGTTCCTTCTGTTATATGTTTTTATATAAATATGTTTTATTCATTTCCTATCCTGATTGGGTGAAAAGAGATAACTTCTGGGTAAGATGCACCTGAGAAGACCAAAGTCCAGATAGCATTGACTTTTCTGCCTTTTCCTATTCTTTTAATAATTTTTACTTCCTCCCCCAAATTCCCACTTTTGGAAGCATATTTTCAGCGTAGCTATTATGTTAACAGTCTTTATATGGCAGATGCTGTGGCTCATATTTAACCATATTTTGAGATCATTTTTGTGCTTATCTCTTCCTTATTCTGAACAGGAACTCCTTTCTGAGCTTTTAAAGTTGGACAAATGTTGGGGCACCTGGGTGGCACAGCGGTTAAGCGTCTGCCTTCGGCTCAGAGCGTGATCCCGGCGTTATGGGATTGAGCCCCACATCAGGTTCCTCTGCTATGAGCCTGCTTCTTCCTTTCCCACTCCCCCTGCTTGTGTTCCCTCTCTCGCTGGCTGTCACTGTCTCTGTCAAATAAATAAAAAAAAATCTTTAAAAAAAATAAAGTTGGACAAATGTCAAAACATGTCTCAAGAAGTGAGAGGGTGGGATACAGATTGTAATGTACAAGACTCACATCTTTTTGTTTTTAAAGATTTATTTTTTTATTTGAGAGAGAGAGAAAGAGAACACATGAGCACAGGGAGGGGCACAAGGAGAGGGAGAGAATCTCAAGCAGACTCCCTACTGAGCATAGAGCCTGATGTGGGGCTCAATCCCAGAACCCTGAGATCATGACCTGAACTGAAATCAAGAGCTGATTGCTCAACTGACTGAGCTACCCAGGAGCCCCAACCCTCACATCTTTTAATATTGAATTTCTAGTTCTAATGAAGTAGAATAAAAGTCTAGAGTTGACTTGGGTGGATTGGTTAACGGACTGAGTCAAGTTTCAGTTGTTCTTTCAGCTCTTCCTGGGACCTGGGTTAACACCTGAAGATGGGCTCTAAGGGAAGGCTTGGAGTTTATGGTTGGATTCCATCTAGCATCACACACATTGAATGCTTCAGGAAGAGCAGTACACGTATGCAAGAGCCTTGGAAAGTGTGCTTCTGAATTGTGGCCACATTTCATTTCTAAGATGTGGTAAGTGATGTGTCTCTGGGGCAAACAAGAGAAAGAAGTAGTTGACTCACACAGCTATGCCTACCTGTGTTATTTTGCTATGGAAAGGAGTAATCACAAACCATGCAAGTGGACTGCTTAGGTTAGAATGCTGGTATTCCAATGACTAACTTTTTAATTTGCTTAAGTTACCTGACTTTTACTGCTCTAAGTGGGGTGATAGCATTACCCAACTTATGTTTGCTGTGAGAGAAAATGAGATAATATAGGTAAAGTGCTAACAATGTTTAGCATAGAGATAGAGTCATGAAAAAAAATTAACAAAACATCAGTGAGCTGAGAGACAACTTAGAGAAGGAAAATATATGTGTATTTGGAATCTCCAAAGGAAGAGGCTAGGGACAAAATAAAATATTTGAAGATGTATTGGGAAAGGGATAAAGAAAGGGGGGGTAATCAGAAGGGGGAATGAAACATGAGAGACTATGGACTATGAGAAACAAACTGAGGACTTCAGAGGGGAGGGAGGTGGGGGAATGGGATAGACTGGTGATGGGTGGTAAGGAGGGCACATATTGCATGGTGCACTGGGTGTTATATGCCACTAATGAATCATTCGAACTTTACATCGGAATCCGGGGATGTACTGTATGGTGACTAACATAATATAATAAAAAATCATTTAAAAAAATAAAAAATTAAAAAAAGAATGAAGATGTATTGGCAAAAATCATCCAAATCTTGTGGGAGGAAAAAAAGCCCATAAACCCATGAACTCAATGAATGCAGAAAACCCCAATCAGAAGAAAAATGAATAAAAATATACCAAAGCACATCATAATAAAATTACTGAAAACCAGATATAAAGAGAAATTCTTAAAAGCAGCTAGAGGGGAAAAATGCCATCTTACATACAGAGGAACAAAATAGGGATGACAGCATACTGACTGTAAGAAGCACATGCTCATAGGGACAGTGAAGTAATATCCTTTCAACACAGAAAGAAAAAACCCCCATCAAACTAGACCTCTACACCCAGGGAAAATACCTTTTAAAAACAGAGGCAAAATAATTTTTCAGACATACAAAAGGTAAAACAATTCATTGCCACCAGACAAGTACAGGAAAAAAATGTGAATTATTAGGGAAAGTCCTGCACATAAAAAGAAAATGATGCCACATGACAATCTGATTCTACCAAAAGAATGCTATGGAAATAAACATTTTTTTCTTATTTTCTTAAGAAGTAATAGATAATGTAAAGCAATAATAGTAACAATGAATTATAGGTTTCGTATCATATGTAGAAGTAAAATGTATGGTAATAACATTAAGGCTAGGAGAGAGGTAATGAAAGTGTATTATTGTAAGATATATATTCTATACATGAAATGGCATAATATTACTTGAAGGTAGACTCTAAAGCAACCACTAAGAATAAAACAAAGATTAGCCAATAAAACAACAAAGGAAATAAAATAGGATAATTAAAAATACTCAGTTAATCTAAAAGTAAGCAGTGAGAGAGGAAAAAAGGTATAAGAAGACAGGAGATAACTATTCAACAACTAGCAATGTAGCATATATAAATTCATTCATATAAATAATCACATTAAATGAAATTGCCTAAACATCCCAATTAAAAAGGGGTATTATAAACATTTGAAAAGGAAAGCAAGACCAAACTATCTGTTGAGTCCATAAGAAAAACACTTTAAATATGAAGATACAAGTAGGTTAAAAATAAAAGGATGGGAAAAGATATACAATTTTACTGGTTTTTGAAAAGCTATTGTTCCTATATTAAAAATCAGACAAAGTAGATGTTAGAGCAAGGAATAAAGAGGGTTATTTCATGATGATAAAGGAATCACTTAATTAGGAGGCTATAACAGCCTTAAATGTTTATATACCTAATAACAGAACTTCAAAAATACATAATATAAAATCCAATAGAACTGCAAGGAGAAATAGACAAGTCCACAATTATAGTCAGAAATTCAATATCCCATACTCACTAATTGATAGAACAGCGAAACAGAAAACTATGGCTATAAACTTGACAACACTATCAATCGACTTGATCTACATGACATTTAGAGACATTTTACTCAACAAGTGCACAATACACAAAATATTTACCAAGATAGACCTTATTTTTGGCTGTTAGATAAGTCTTGGGTAACATGAGTTTCAGATCATATAACGTATGTTCTCTGATCACAATGGAATTAAATTAGTAGTCAATAACAAAATGATATCTGAAAAATCCCCAAGTATCTGGAAACTAAATAACACACCTCTAAAAAGAAGTGGGTCAAAGAAAAAAACAAAAAGGAAATTAGAGAGAATTTTGAATGGAATAAAAAGACCACAGGACATCAAAATTTGTGAGATGCAGATAAAACAGTGCTTAGATAAGAATGTAAATGATTTTGACAAAATAAAACATGCATCTCTCTTAGCAACTTTCAGCAAGTTAGGACTACAAGGAAACTTAAATTTGATAAAATACAACTATGAAAAACCTACAGCTAATATCATACTTAATGCTGAAAGACTAAGTGCTTTCCCTCTAAGATATAAGTCAAAGTAAGGATGTCTGCTATTACCATTTCTTGTAGGTTCTGGCCAACACAATAGAGCAAGAAAATTGAAATAACATGTATACAGATTTGAAAGGAAGAGCTCAAAATATCTTTATTTACAGATGACATCATTATTCATGTAGAAAACCCAAAGAAATTTGCCAAAAAAATAAAGCTAGTAGAACTGAAAGATGTAAAATGATACAACCACTTTGAAAAGAGTTTGCAAAACTCTTTAAGCCAAAGGCAGACACTTAACCATCTGAGCCACCCAGGCACCCCTCTTCTTAGTTATTTTTATCTGGAATTTTTATTTCACTTTATCTGGAATTTTAATACAAATTTCTTTTTTAAAATAGTAAATGCTAATATTAACATTCTTACAGTCTCAATGTTATTTCTTTCTTTTTACCTTTTCCTTCTCTATTCATTATTCTTACTGAAGTGTATCCTTTAGTATATCTTTCAGAAAGAGTAATAAATGTTCCTAATGATTGTACTATTCTAAATGTCTCATGTTACAGTCTTAAATACTAGTTTAATTAAATATAGAATTTTGGCTTACATCTCTCCACCTCTTCCCCAACTGCCCTTCATTTTTAAAAGACAGTTTCTAATGTATTCTAGCATATATTATGTCAATATAAGACCTTCAGTCTGTCTGTTACTGCTTTGTGAGTATTTTGTCTTTTATCTCTGGTAGTTTTTTAGATTTCTCTTTACTAGTGATGTTTTAAATTTCACT
>NC_048226.1:31523093-31662427 GCF_002007445.2 Ailuropoda melanoleuca
TTTTATCTTTCGATATCTGTGCATGGTTTCATGGCTCCCCGCTTCGTACCTCAATACTCAGCACTGGAGATGTTCCTTTGTAGAGATCCAGATGTATCCTCCTGCGTCTCAGGCTGATTCCATGGATATTCAGGCTGGTCTGGTACCTATCCAGATCGACTCAGGGGACCAGCTGAAAAAGGGGTCCCCTACTCCTCCGCCATTTTAACTCCCCCCAGTTGTTCTTAATATATTGCCAAATTGTGCAACCATCACCACTATATGATTCCATAACACTTTTATTACTCCCTAAAGAAACCTCAGAACCATGAGCAGTCAATCCTCATTCATCCTGTCCCCCTAGTCCCTGGTAAACGCTAATCTACTTTCTGCCCCTATGGATCCTGGATATTCAATATAAATGGAATTATAAATATGTGACATTCAGTGTCCTGTTGCTTTCAGTTTCCCTAATGTTTGCAAGTTTCATCCATGTTGCAACATGTATCTGTATTTCATCCCCTTTATGATTGAATAATATTTTGTTGTATGGATGTACCACATTTTACTTATCCATTCATCTGCTGATGGGTATTGGGTCGTTTCTACTTTTTGACTATTATGAATAATATTGCTATGAACATTTGTGCGCAAGTTTTTGTGCTGACATATCCCTTCGGTTCTCTTGTATATATACTTAGCAGTGGAAATGCTGGGCTGTATGGCAACTGTATGTTTATCTTTTTGAGGAATTGCCAAACGTTTTCAGCAATGTATGAGGGTTACAACTTTTCCACACCCTTGAAAACACTTGTTATTGTCCATCTTTTTTATGGTAGCCATTCTAGTGAGTGTAAAGGGCTACTGGTTTTTTTTTCTCTGTCCTTTTTCATAGTCTAAGTTTTTGGAACTTCTAAAAGATAATACTGAAGCTATTCAATCTATTCCTGTCACTTAAATACTTTTTTAATTAAAAAATGTTTGTTTTGTTGTGGGTGATTTCCTCATTATTAACTTTCTATTAGCTAATGCAATTGTGAACTGTGTCTAGCCTAGAATTTATCCTGCTTAATTAGTTTTTTCCAAATAACTATATACCTCATTTATTGCTAACACATTTTAATTTCATAGTTTCTTGATCTCCTTTTTATGGAGGGCCTTCCTGCCTTTATTTCTTTGAAAATCTTGTAATACTTGTTTTAAACTTTCTTTTCAGATGGTCTTAATATTTGCATTTCATCCCAAGTGAAGTTGTTGCATTTGCTGGCTTTTCTTGAAGTTATTTTCCTTATATATTTCAGAATTTTATAGTGCTATTCGTATAAAATGGGAGTATTTCTCTCTCTCCCTCTTTCCTTACTTGTTTATCAGTTTTGGTTCAGAAACTGAATTTATATTAAGGGGACACTTCCCCTTAATGAAGTTAATCATATTTCAAATCTAGTGGCTAAGCTGACAGGTGGCTTTGCCCACATACTGGTTCTTTAACTGTATCCACTTACTCCGATTACCCCCAGAAACAGAGTCCTGGTCAGCATTCTTGATTTTTTTCAGCCTTTTTCAATAGATGAGCAAGACCTTCCCCTGTGTGAGGTCCTTGGCAATGGACCTGGCTCTTGTACTTTGCCTTTTGGTCCCAGTTATCATGAAAAAGTAGAGGGCCACCTCCACTAGTCTCTAGGCTCATAGTCCAGGAACCCACCATTTCAGTTTCTGCTTAGCATAGTGTGTTTCTGCTTGTAGCCTAAGCTACATGTAGGTTCATCTTTTTCTGAGCACAGTCATGTTTTTTTAAATTAAAACAATTTACATATCGTTCCTATGAGTTCAGATGGGAGCATGGATTCATAATGCTGTTTTAGTGAATGCCTATGGCAAGTAAAACAGAGACGGCTTCTACTTTCCCACTTATTGAGACTGAAATCAATCACACAAATTAACAAATAGTTATAAAATGAAACATGTGCTGTGAAGGGAAAAATTAACCAAACAATCAAAAAAAAAATAAGAGTGTTTTGTGAGAGCTATAATGAAAGACCATGACTAGCCTGGGGGCACTAAGCAGGGAGGAGTGAAGAAGTGGACCCTTGGAAGTCCTTAGTAATAGGATAAACAACAACCAGCTTTCTGGTGTAATTGATTTATAATGGTTGATTGATCTTAAGTGAAATGTTTGTTTTAGTGGTTTTAAATTCTGATAAAATTCTATAAAATTTCTTTTTTTCCCCTACAATATCTTCTAAAACCCTGTGTAGCAAGGATCCAGTCATATAAAATTTAGCTTTGATTTCATTTGAAGACTTTCAGGTATAGAAGATGCTCAGTGAGGCTCATCTTCTTCCTAAGCTGCTTCAGGGTGGATGTCAGGCTTCAATTTAGAGACTCCTGATGGTATCAAGCATTTCTGCCTGGCCTTCCTTCCATGGCCCAGTATTCTTTTGGAACACTGCTTTGGAAGCCTGGTTGGGTCAATAATTGAATGCATGGATTAGTAGCTGGAGTTGCCATGTGACGTATTCCAAGTCTCAAAAGCTTCCGCACTTTTTTGTGCTTTATTTTGCAAAGAATGATTTCACATTAAAACTACCATCAGGAGACGGACTTGTTTCTTCCTGAGAAACAAGAGAACGGGCTGGACTTTTGTTTTCTGCAGCCCCTGGACCTAAAATAGTGCAGTATATGCTCCGTAAGTATTTACTCAGTGAATAACTTTAGCAATGAAAAGGGAAGAAATGGAAGAAATGGCTCACTGTGTAAGTTCTGCCCACTCCCAATTCACCAAAAATTTCTGCCCTACCTGTCAATTCTTTAAGCAGTATGTTTCCTTTCTAGCAATTTAGGGAGAGGTGCTCCTATGATATGTGGACTTCTTTTTAGATATGTTATATTTGATTTAAAAAAAAACCTAAGAGAAAAAGCATAAGCATATGATATGGATGGATATGCTTAAGTTATTGCCAGGTTCCCTCTGCTGAGTAATTGTTATACTCCCTTCTCTGCAGAGACAGGGATTCCTGGTCACTAATATAATTGTATGCTTTGTTTTTTTACTTTCCACTCTCTAAGCAATGAGTGAACTTTGCAAGTGCAGGTTTTTGGTATAGAAAATCTCTTCATTGTATTTTTATCATAAAACATGAAAGTTTATATAACTGACCCCCCACCCAAGTAAACCAAGATGCTATGAAGGGTGCCAAATGATGACAGATATGGATGACAGATATAACTGATGTAATTAGTACATTCTTCTCTCAAGAGAATGGGGAGTGAGGAAACTTACTCTATTTGGCAGAGAGGGTGGTTGAAACACATCAGCTTATTTTGCCACTTAGCTGCTCTCAAACTTGAATTGTTTTCTGTCATACCTAGGCTAAACCCCAGAGCCCCGAAGGCCTCAGAAGGTTTGTTCCTCCAGTTACACACGTGTTCCCATTCAGGGGCATTGCACTCACTATTTGCTCAGTCTGGAATGCGTTTCCATCAATTGTCATGTAGCTGGCTCTATTATTTGTTGAATGAGTGAAATGATTCACATGGGGTGCTTAGGTATACTTCCAGAAAAAAGCCCATAAATATTCACAGCAGTTATAGCTTCAAAGCATTCAAAGCTCCGCCTTCCTCTTCTCCTAAGAAGAAACCTCTGTAGCTCAGGGCTCAAGGCTTTGATTTTTGGATAACTTTCTCGTTACACAGGTTTCCCACGTTTGTAGTAGAAGATTGAGAAAGTGAAGATGAGTATTAAGGGACACTGCTATCCTTCCTGCTGTGTGGGACACAAACCTCAGAAGAGAAAACACTTTTGTTGGGTTTGCTCAGGCTCTCAGCAGACCAAAGCTCACAGAACGTTCCTCATCCCTGAGAGGCCTGGCTAACAGAGCACCTGGTGTCTGAGTGGCCCGGGGTGACAGAGCACCTTATTCCTGGGGGCAGGGGGGTGGGGAGGGAAGCCCAATAGCTCTTTGTAAGAACTGGGAGTTATCACAACCACCTAATGAGGAAAGAGCTTCAGATCACACAACTAGCTGGGAATTCCACCCAGGCAGCCTGGTCGAAGTTTACACAGAGTTCACAGAGCTATCAACTCTTAGAAGGAACCCAGACCAGGACTAGCCTTGAGGTGGATTGATGCTGCCGGTAGTGCATGGATGGAGGTGAAGGGGGACCCAAGCGCTAGGAAAGGTACAGATGGAGCAGCAGCGCCCTCTGCAGGAAATGTGCACCTCCACGCTAAGGGCGCACGGACTTTCCTCCAGGCCCTCAACTCAGCAGCCGCTTGGAGCTTCTGGCACAACCAGCCCAGCTAACCCTAAGTCCTCATCCTAGGCTAGTTCTAACCCTAGTCCCTCCCGTGTTTCCTGACCCCCAAACACCTGGACTGAGCGTACACTGAAGTCCACAGTCACAGTTAACTCTCTACGGTTCTCTGAGTTTAAAACAGCATCCCCGATGATTCCGGCAAAGGCTCCTGGGAATCTAATTAGAACATTCTTTTTTAAAGATTTTTATTTATTTATTTGACAGAGAGAACACAAGCAGGGGGAGCAGCAGGCAGAGGGAGAGGGAGAAGCAGGCTCCCTGCTGAGCACAGAGCCCCCACATGGGGCTCGATCCCAGGACCCTGGGATCATGACCTGAGCCAAAGGCAGATGCTTAACCAGCTGAGCCACCCAGGCCCCGGTAATTAGGACATTCTTGAAAAAAAAAAGCCTTTAAGGCTTAAAGGCGCAAAATTCTAATGATGGATTTCAGACTGCAGGCCAGACAACGTGAGAGATATTTGGGGATTCAGGAAGACCCATAGAGCACCCCTCGAGTCGCATTTCCTGGACAACTGTGATACTTATTGTGAGGCTTGACTTCATTTGACTTTCCACACAGGAGCAGGCAGCTTCATAGGCAGCCAGAGAGAAGATGCCCTCGTGGCTGACCATTTTTCCTCTTTCTTTCTTCTTTTCCTGTTTCCCTGTCCCTCTTGTCTGTTCTCTCCCTCCCTAAACATTTGTGGCACATCTTCTAAATTCATTTTCCACCAGGCGTGAGGAGGGAGAGGAAATACAAGAGTGAGTGACAATGTCCCACCCCAGGCATTGCTGGACCCTCAGCAGAGGTGACAGGTGGCAAAAGGGATGACAAGTCTGTTAACCGCTCTGAGTGTTTTAGTCTGGTCTACACAGCTACCCAAAAATAGAAAAAAAGGAGCTCCTACGTAAAGAACTATACTTGATTTGAAAAATGTTATATTCATTTGATTGTGAAAATTGTGATTTTCTCAAACCCTATTTTATGAGGTATGTATATATATATAAAATACATGTTGTATTATTATAATAACTATGTTACTATCTTATCATGGAGGGACAAGGGCATTTTGCTCTTGCCATCTCTAGGATGTAGGCTGGATTCCTGTTTCCAAGGTTTAGGAATCTTTTGCTCTAGGGGAGAGAATTAAGTGACTTTTTTCTCAAAAGACTAGCCCTGTGTCTCTCCAATCTGACCAGGAGATAGGTTTTGTTTGGTCCATACTGTTTTAAATGGAATCAATGGCCCAAAATAAAAACTTGGGCTATTACCACGAGAATCTGGGATTCAGGTTTCTTTGGAAAAGTCCAGCAATATGGTGCTGGCATTTCCCCGGGGGAAACAATTGGCTAAGGCTGACTGGAGACCTAATACCTCCAAAGTGCTACAGCCTTATCACTCTCTATTGCTCATGACACTGGTTTCCAAGGGCCAGCTGCTATTTATCACCTTTTTCTTGATCCACTTCAAACACTTACATTACTTCCATTTCCAGTTCAAACGGAGAGGGCTCTCACCAGGAAGAAAAAGTTAGTTTGCCAGGGATCATGAGGATAGGCGGTGGTGTGGCTCTGAGTGGTATTGACCAGTACCTCTTGCACTGATCAGGAGGAGAAGCGTCTTCTAATAGTGCTTGGCCATGTTTGGTGTCCCGGGGACCCCAACAGGGCTGGACTCAGAAGGACAGACTGCCCAGGACAGCAGAGCTGCCACATCAGAATGGAGCACACAGGCTGGCACAGTGGTGGATGGCAGGGTAGAGACTCTTCCCCTATTTTTCTGAGTTGCTAAACTCTGAATTTTGGAAGAAGCACATCAAAAGAGAGAGTGGGGGAGGGTCCTGGAGAAATGACCTAGTGGATGGGAGATTAGCTGCAGGTGGTTTCAATTAGAAAAAAGGAGGAAATGTTATTTTTGTTGATGCTGTTTCTGAATCCTGCCCCAAATGGTTTAATTAATATGAAATAGCCATCAGCTTCTTTGTGATAATTTGCCTTCTAAAACATCCATAATACCTTTTCCAGTGATCTGGTCACCAAATTCCTTCATTCATTCCTTTATTTACTCATACGTCCATTTGTCAGACACTGGAGAACCCACCATTGATTGTGGTGTAAGAATATACACTAGGGAACAAGGTACGGTCCCAAGTTCTTCCAGTTCTTGGCAGTGACCTGAGTGAGAGATTGGGGGCGGGAGTGTAAAGGACATTGCTCGGGAACAAGAAGAAGTTTGGGGTCTTCATTCAATTTCTATCCTTCAGCTGCTGGGCAAACTTGGTTCAGCAATTTAACCTGTCTGGGCTTCATCTGCATTTGTGAAGTGGGGCTAAATTGTCCTTCGTTTCTTATTAACTTCTAAAATAGTTTGCTGAAGAAAACAGACATGTACCTCGGATGTAAGCACAGATTTCTTTCTATAGGAGGGCATAGCTAGTTTCTCTATTAGGCTTTGGTTTTTCTTCCTATAACTGATTTCCAGAAATAAGAGTGGAAATACACTGTAGTTTGCCTAGTGTGTTCACTCGTCTAGGATTTTATATGTAAGGAACGAAATGAAAAATGGCTTTGAAGCCTCAGCTGTTGGAAGAGAAGGAGGCCAGTGATGATTCTGCCCAAAGCAGAGGGCTTCAGCATCTTCAACTTTAGGATTTACTGTGGGAACCGGAAGGCGAGTGAGGGCCTGAGAGAAGAAGAAACTTACAAGAATGTCGTGCAGCTGGGGTAACAGGTTTATTGTATCTATTTACAAGTAAGCATTTGTTGGTGTTTTGTCAAAAATAAAGGACAAGGGAACAACAGCGACTGTAGCATGAAAACGACACAGCTGCAATAGACCAATACTGAGCATAAACATCGTCAAGAGAACACGGAACCTGAAGTGGGCGCTTTCAGGTTGTATAGTTAGTTATCCAGACAATAAAGGCAACCCTACAATGCAAGCAATGCACGATAATAAGACACGATTGACCCGGGGATAGGGGCGGAAAGGGGGCAGAGGAAGGCTTGCTGCGGTCTGGGGTCACTGGCTGCCAAGGGGGTTAAAATCTCATAAATCCTCCATATCTTTTCTCCATCTCAGGAACTTCTTTGGAGTAGCTTTCGCCTTCTTCATCGGAGGGCAGAGAGTCGGCAAAGCGCTTGAGGAAGCCCCCGTACCTTTTCTGGTAGTCCATCCACCACTCGGGGCGACCAACTCTTCTCATGAAGCCCCCATAGCGCTTCTGCAGCTCTTTGGCTTCTTCTTCCAGTTGGGGGCTTCTCTTTAAGGCTCTCATGAAGCCCCCGTATCTCTTGCTCACTTCTTCATCTTCACCAGCCTCTGTGTGGGGGCCACTTTCTCGGTTCTCCCCGGTCCCCAGCAGCTCTTTGAGCAGGTCTGAGGAGTTGGCCAGGACGTCCTCCTCATCTGCGTCCTTCTTCATGAAGCCCCCGTATCTCTTGGCCAGGATTTCCCCTCCATTGGCCTCTTCTTCCGGCTCCTGAGGATAAAGCTCATCCATTTTCTTCATGAAGCCTCCATACCTTTTCATGAAGCCCCCATACTTTTTGGCCAGCACGTGGCTCTCGTCGGGCTTGCTGCTCTCTCTGAGGGCGGTGGCGCCATCTTGGGGGAGCTCCAGTTTGGACAGCTGCAGGAGCTCCTTGCAGGTTTCCCAGGTTTTGAGAGAGGGCAGCTTCCATTCACATTCCAGTGTGCAAGCCTGGGAAAAGAATTCCATTTAGTGATACCAAGAGGCTTTTCTGATTTCATTAGGTAAACACGTTTTTGTGAACCGCAGCATGTGTGCTTTGGTATGGAAACTCTCATATAATAAAGTAATTGCCATTTTCTTATTACAACTTTTCAATATCCCTAACAAGCAAATCAAAGGAAAATGGAATCACTGTGGGTAATTAATTGAATCAAATTAGAATTTTTCTTTGAATTTTGACAGAGTGTATCTGCCATGCCATTTCAATATTGTAAAAGAACTTTTCCACCCAATTTTAACCTAGATTGGCTGCCGGCACAATCTAATTTCACTGGATAATTTTCCACTGTTGATTGCATTTTGTTTGAGCTTTTTCTCACCAAGAGGGAGAAATTTCTCTTTACCTAATTAGGGACATCATCCCCAGATTCCTTTTATCTTCTTGTCTTACAGATGAAATCAATATTAATAATATAATGTTTGTTTACTTTCTTGTGTTACTATTCTACCTGGAATGGCATCTAGTATTCCTGCAAACACTTTCATTCTTTAAAGAAAAACAATAATTCCAAAATAAATTGGAAAAGAAAGACATTCTAAAACTCATTTAAAGTCCTACGAATTATTTGGATGATGACATCTTGATTTGCTGACTGTAGAGGTGTTTTGCTCCCCCCTCTTTGATTGAAAACAGATTTAAACAGATTAAAACAGATTAATCACCTTGAACCAAATGTTTGTAATGATGAGCTCTGATATGAAATTATTATATGCAAATGTTCACACATTATTCATGTTTCTTAACACTTAGTTACTGGTGTACAAAAAAGGTTTTTATTTTCCCCCAATGGAAATCATATTATTTGACAAAATAATGGGAATGAGAAATGATCTGTATATAATTCCTTCTTTTTATTATATAATAATTATATAATATTATATAATAATTAAGTCCTAATCATTGTAAGATTTAGGTTATATGTTCTACTAATCTTGTTAAGATTCTCTTCTATTCGACAGATCACTTGGGTATGATAAAATAGAACTAATATTGCATGAGCATTTATAAAGTCTAATATTTCAGGCTTTCGATAGCTGCTTGAAGTATACTTATAGAATGGAGGTTACAGACCCTTGCTTTAGAAGAACCAGGTCCTTTCTTGGCCTTTAAAAACATATTGGTATGTTAATTTATATAAAATACACATGTATTATTTTCACAATGCAAGAAAGCACTTCATGAGTATAACAAAATTCCTTAGGGTACTTTAACTGGCTCTTAATAATTATTTAAGCTTTGTGTCTAAGAAAATTAATATATGCATATGTAAAAATCTAAAGATGATGCAGTTAAAATGATCCCATGTTATTCTTGATATCTAAGAAATAAACACATCATTAAAAACGTAAGATGTTCATGTGTCAACAACATTTCCACTCTAAAATGAAATGTAAATGATCTCCTTGCCAAAAATCACCATTGACTATTTTGTATACTATTACCAAAAGGCTTTTTAATGTTGGGATTCCTTCAAAGAAAAAATGACAAATAANAAGAAATAATGACAAATAATCAGAATAAAGCACTCCTACTAAAGAAGTCCTGTTAACTTATAAGCTACCATATAGGTCTATGCATTTTTTTGGTAGTATTTATCACACTCTATGTTCTATGGTCAAGATCACAGCAGACAGTAAATTCAATATGGACATCAATCATGGCATGCCTGCTTAGCTTTGCACCTACCACATACCCAAGCACAAGAGTCTCACAGGTTGGGAGAGGCTCAATATTTGTTACATTGATTCTACATCGTTTTAGTTAGGCAGCCTCCTTTCTCCTGTCTTCTGCATCTGAGCTGAAATTCCAGAACTGCTAGAATACCAACAACATAGTTATTAACAAAGCTTTTTGTCACAGAGAAAATAACCACCCTACATGTAAGCGCCAATAAAACACCAATCAGGTAAACAAATCAGAAAGACAAAAGATAGATGAAGAGGATTGTTACCCCTATTTAAGATGCAACATGTCATCATAGTTTAAATATAAAGCCCTACTGTGTGTCTTCTTGGGGCCGTGTTAGGACCTGAACAGATGGAATGAAGTAGATGAGGTGACTCAAGGGAGACAAACACATGTGTAATCCGAAATGTATGCTTTGCGTTTTGTGGAATTCTTTCCGATATTTCCATCCCCAATTTACACATCTACATCACAAAATTTCTTCAAAGGCTCAAATGAGGAACTTAACTCCTTGTGTTAATATACTATTCCCTACTGAGCCTTTTAAGTCATCACAGAATTTCAACAAATTGAGAAGACAGTGCAAAAGAATCATTGGAGGAGAGAGTTAAAATGAAGCTTCCTGGGGTCCCCAATTCAGAGATTGTGATTCAGTAGGGCACCAGGGGTGATTTTAAGAGCATAGGGACTCTATCAGAATGAGTATTTTGTTCTCAGCTCTCCCCCTTCCCCAAGCTCTGGTCATGTAGTTTATTATCTTTGCATTGTTGTCACCTCTTTGGATACTGGCCATCTCTCCTGTGCCTATTTCATAGCCAAATTAAACTGTTGTCTTAGTAGCTATTACAAAAGTACATCCAAGATAAGACAGAAGTTGAATTCCAGAGTCACTTGCCTATGAGACAGTGCTGATCTCTTTCTCTCCCATCTACTGCTCACCCCCCCTTCCTCTCCCTTCCTCGGGATCCCAACCCTTTGCTCTCTCCTATCCACAGGTGAGGGGAAGGGCTTGAAGGATCTGAGGATGAAAGGACTGGAGAAATGAAATCCAAAGAAAGACAACGAAATGTCACTAATAAAAAAATGTCATTATTTGCAGGAAGGATGGGAGGATGGTTGTGTGGAAGGGACCCTTGGTGGGATATGTTAGGAACTGGGGTGACTGAGCATCTTCGCTGGGACAGGTGGGGCGACAACCTAGTGCTCTCCAAGATGCTGAAGAGAATACATCTCCGGGCTCCTGCATTCCCAGGGCTAAAACGAACTTCGTTTGTGTGGCAACACTGCCGCCCTCACCTAGATGGTCGCGGGTCCTGAAGCTGAGAGCTAGAGCGGGACTTTTGTTGGCATTCGGGGAACAGTCGGACACCTGCGTCACCAGAGATCGGCGCCGTGGGGCCGGGACCGATGGTGTCCAGGCGATGCGCCCCGCGGCCTCAGGCCCGGCTGTGTGCGGACGGACTCCTCTACCAGCCCACTCACCGCGGCTACACTCACCAGGGGGTTGATGTCGGTCGGGCGCGCCAGGCGGTAGCTGCACGTCGCGCAGTCCTGGCTGCATTCCGCCCTCACGGTCGCCAGGAGCCCCGGGCCGAGCGCCAGCAGCCAAGTGCAGAGTCTCAGGAACCGCGCCATAGGCTGCAGGGAGAAAGGGACGCGAACTCCGAGCGTGTTGGGAGCAAAGCGTGTCCCTCCGAGGGCCCCCTCGCCGGGACAGTCCCAGCTGGGGGTTGTCACAGGGATGCGCTTTCCTGAGCCCCTGCGCCCGCCCGGCCGACGCCGCTCCTGGAAGCCCGGGGCAGACCGCCTCGCTGTTCCCAGGTTGACACTGCCACCCCGAACCCGGGGATGCCTGGGCTCTCGGCTCTTTCTGGACTTCACTGCCTCAGGAGGATTCTGGACAGAATACCAGAACGCGAAGACCAAATGCGAGGGAACGGGAGACTTGGGGCGGGGGAGCTGGGGGAGCTTTCACCTGGGTCACAAACAGGGACCAGAAGAAAGTTGGGGCACCCCGTGCAATGAATGAAACGCCGAAAAACAAAAATAAAAACAAAAAACAACCGAGCAGGCAGACGGTCCCAAATGCCCGCAGCAAAGGCGCGATTTGGCCAAGTTCACTCACGTTGACAGCGATCGTATGGCGCAGGCTGGTCGGAGACATCGGGTCCCAAGCACTGCTCTGGAAGGGAGAGAAGAAGGCAGGTGTGAGCCGGGCGGGCGTCGGGGTGAAGCGGCCGGGTGCGCGGGCAGATGCGGGCCTCACCGTCGCGGTCCTCTGCGTCTTCAGGGCTCAGAGTCCCTGCCTCGCCTGGCCTCGCTATACCGGGGTTGGTGGCGGCTGGAGCCACTTTATAATTAGCCCCCAAGCCAAGGAGGCGAGCGCGCCCCAATCGCCAGCGGGCTGCAGCTGACGCAGGCCCTACGCCAGCCCCGCGCCGACGCCCTCGTGGGAGGGGTCCGTCCCGGCCCCAGCACGCGGCCCGGGGGTGGGGGGCGCGGGGTGGCTCAGCTCGCGGCTGGGTGACACACCGAGGCAGTTAGGACATGTGGGGAGAGAGTGGGATGACATCAAGTCCTCACTCCCCCCAGTGAGGTCACTGAAATTGCACTCTCTGGGGGTGCGGGCTCCAGGGAGAGAGCCAAGGTGGAGGCGTTAGGAGGGGCAGGTGGACGGACTTAGATTTGTGGAATGTGCTGGAGACCCTCGGGGCTAGTGAATCTGCCCTTTCTCCGCCTCCTTCTGGGTTGGTTGGTGGTCGCGGTGGGTGCGAAGCAAGGCCATCCCGAATGTCATTTATCCACCTGTCTGTCCCCCTCATTGGACTCCCAGTTCCCTGCTGCAGCGTCCAACAGCGCCGGGCTCATTGTAGGCGCTCAGTTAAGGGTTAAAGAAAGAATGATCGAAACTTATCGGGAATCTTAAAATCTCGGGACTGAGCTTTCCTCTTGCACGTTAGTAAGACCCCTTGCCAAACGTGGACGGGAACAGCGTTCCTCCGGGGACAGCAAGCCGTTCAGCCGCCGCGGGAGGACCGGTCTTTTCCCAGCTCCCTAGGCAGGCAGGCTTCCAAGTCGAGACACGCTGCCACGAGCGCGCTGCCTAGGGTGTCCTGGGGATGTTTGAGGAGTGAGAGGGGGTGCAGGGAGGGTGTGATGTCAGCGTGCCAGGACTGTAGCGGCAAGGGAGAGAAGAGGGACGCGGTAGACTGGCCGTCTGGGATTTGGGGGCGCACATCCGCTCGGCAGGGAGGGGGCCGAGAGCCAAGGGTGTTGTCTGGGGCTGTCGATTGAGACCGGCTCCGCCGCTTCCTAGCTGGGCGTAAGCTTGCCAAGGGGCTAGTTTTTTACCTTGTGTAAGGCCTCAGTTTTCTCATTCGGCAAATAGGAGCAAGAGGTAATGCTCCGTTTCTAAGATTCTGGAGAGACTCATATGAAATAATGGACGAAAGCTTTTGTCCCGTGTCTGACGTATAGAAAATCCTGGCAAAGGTGTACCTGACCTCTGTCATCTGTCATCCCCCATCCATCTACCTTACGGTTTGTCTCCCACCTACCCATCATACATCTTGTTTATTTATCCATCCATGTGTCTATCTATCCGTCTTGGCCCTAGAAGGAAACCCCAAACAGTCCCAGAGCCCATACAAAGAGAGAGTCTCAGGTCTTTCCCAGCCCTCTGCAAGGACGGGGCCACAACCTCAGCCTCCGCAGGTACCCGCAGTCTCAGGGCTCCCCGAGGCTAGGACCGCGCTGCATCTCCCATTTTGGTCGCTAGAGGGCAGCGCTCTCCTGCGTAGGCTTGAGAGAGCAGGGAAGGGGTCCGCGTTCTGACTCCGCGCCCTCCCTCCCGCTGACCGCAGAGCTGCAGTAGTGCCCGGCCTGCCTTTTGGGCAGGGGCAACTCTGCAGCTGGGGACCTGAGGAGGGGAGCGCTGGGGTGCCTAGCCCTAAGAAGCTGGCACTGACATCTTGCCAGAAAAGCGTAATGTGCCTCCTGACATTTTAGGCTCCTCACAGGAGGGGGCTGGTGGAATCGTCTCCAGCTACTTAGCTTACATCTATGAATGAGATGTCCCCCAGTGGCCTGAGCTTTGTAAAGGCAGCGGACTCCACTGCAGTACTCCGTGTAAAAGGAGTACACGAACAAATCTTACCCCAAAGGAAAGAAATCTTGTTCTATCTGGGCACTGGCATGCCTGGCATCCCCGGAGAACTTTAAATATGCAATCAGGGACGAGAGGCTGATACATATGTGTGTGTGGAAAGATCGCACCACGTGTGGCTTCCTTAGGGTATGCAGTGCTAGCCACGGAAAGGCTCCTTAGAATCTTGGAAAAGTATAGAAGCTTAAGGTTGAAAGGTGTTTTAGGGATAATTTATTCCAACCCTCATTTTATGGGGTGGGGAAAACCGAGGTCCAGAGCATCCAAGTGACATCCAAGTGACCAGCCCAGATGGTGGCAAAACCAGGTTCTGCCAGACCTTTATAGGGAGGCCTCTGCCTGGGCATCTACCTCAGGTCTGGTTTGTTTCTGTTTGAACAACTAATGTCTGCTCTGAGTTTGTTTCTCTTCGTGAATCTGCATCTTTCTCTGCAGCTTTTTAAATGTCAGGAATGAGAGAAAGAGAAGGGGAAAGAGAGGGCTGCCCCCAGGAGAAGTTCAAGGGCACTTAGTGTCCCAGTACCCAGCCAATGTTTGGGACACAGTGGGTGCTGAATAAATGTGTGTTGCCAATAAATGTGATGAGGGAAGTGGTGAGGGGTAGATATTTTTTGCACACCCCAGGGACGATCTCTTCCATTCCCCTTCTCCATCTTCCCTGGAGGCTAAAGGGCATGCATTTTTGTATTCGTTTCTTTATATTTGAATGGTGGCCGTGGGTTGCAAGGAATTCATCTTTTCATGATCCTGTAAATATTACAAACTCGTAGATATTGCAGTTACCTTCTGGGAAAAGGCTGCTCTAGAAATCAAACTCAAGAAATGGGAAGAGAACCTTCTCTTAAGGCATTTAAATCCAGAGAATTCTGATTTCCATGTCAAGATCAAAATCTCTCCTTCTTCTGATCCTAAGGTCCCAAACTTAAGACAAAGGGGATTTACTCCAGACACCAGAAAAAAGTGATTCGTAAAACCTTGGTGATGAGTGGTGCTTTTGGAGCTATAGGAGGGATTTTAAAAGGCCTTGCAATGTCCTCTTTCATCATTTTCAGGATGGAAGATGCCGAATTTGAATGATGTCCTTCAGGTGTTTGTTCCTCCCCCTGTGCCCCCCTTCCCACCCAGATACAGATACTTTATTATGGAACTTGCTATCTCTCTGTCCCTCAATCCCTAACGTATCAGCAGTAGGAACACAGCAGTTCTGCACTCCGCACTCCGGGGATTGTGTAATGTTTCAGCATAAAAGCGCCACGTTCTAACATTTCAGATGTTTGGAGTCATGCCAGAGGCAGGGTAAACTTGCCTGTTTTCCGTTACAATCTAAAGTACATGCTTTGCAAGCTAGGATTCTGTGAGCTAGGCACATTACTGTGAAGGGTCCCTGTTAAGGAATTCTTCAGACTGGCTCAGAACACAGGTCACAGAGAGATGGTAAGTGTGATTGGTTGGAAGAAGATGCTTTTAGGGTGTGATAAATCCCCATTTCAGGGAAAATGACTGCTGGTACATTCTCATTCTCGAAAATCCAGGAAACAAAATAAACCCCTTAGAAGAGAAAGTAAGCTGATACAAAGTTGCCTATAAGTGAGTTTAAATAATCGATCCTGTGTCAGTGTGTTGGAGATAGAGAAGGGGGAGAGGGGTGAACAACAATAAAAACAGCAGGGAAGGGGAACTAAACTCAGGACATCAAACATAATGTATACGTATATGTAAACTTGGAATTGAAATAGAGTTCCTACGGTAGGCCTTCAGGTCTCAGACAGGAAAAAGATAAATTTGAGCGTTAAGCTTGGATAAAGCAAGTTACATGATGACTCATTAGATTAAGAGAAGATACAGCTCGGGATCTAACCAATATATGGATTCTTTTTTTCTTTTTCTTCCAGGAATCTGAATCTTAATTTTATTGCTTATTCTAGCAAGGAACAGAAAATTAAATTTTAAGCAAGGTATGTTTTATAATGTTAATAAAGAATAGAAAGTTTTTAGAATCAATCTTACAAAAGAGGTACAGGGCCTTAACAGAGAACATTAAAAAATGTTAATGAAAAACACTTAAGCCTAATAAATGGAAAACATAATCCCTGATTTAATTACTTCCTATGGTGTCATTTATCTTATTCTTCTATCTCCTGCATTTCCTAGAAACTGGAATTTATATCATAAGTCTTGATAGATTCAAATTAAATATTTTTCGCTAGATTATGTGATAGGTGATTATTTCTACTTCTTATTCCATCACATAAACATATCTGGTTATCCAGACCATGAATGAAGCTAAGAATAACCACTGAATCAGAGTGATTGACCACTTGTTTGGAATGATCTGCAGATTCTTACTAGTTACCATTGGTAAGAAATTATTCTTGTGGTCATTATAAAATTTCTAACAAATGTAAAGAGTCTAACGACATTTCCCTATTTTCACTGACAAATATAGTCCATTTTTTTTGCTAATACAAAAATATTTCAAACTCGAACTTTTTCATATCATGTGTTTAAAAAATAATGGCAATCTCTCTGTCAAATAAATAAATAAAATGTTTAAAAAAATAAAAAATAATGGTGAAACTCTAATTCGCAGATTGCACAACAAATCCCGTGTGGCCCGTTTGTAAGTACTAACCTATATCCTCCATGGAGAAATAAATTTCCCCTATTTTGAAGGTAGGGATTTGGGGCTATAGTCTGGCTTTTGCCTCTAGGACCCCTGCTCAGCTCATCCCCTCCTTCTTGCTCCTGACTGGCTTCACTTTGGGTTGTGACACGATGCTCCTTGGGCACTGGGAAACAAAGCCCTCCAGCACCTCCCTGGCCCCTTGCCCAACAGAGGTGTCATGTACTGTGTAACTGGATGCTCAATAAAATCCAGGTACGAGAGCATTGTCTTGCCTACCACACCACATTGCAGTGTTGCTGTGAGTTTGGGAGTTTCTGGCTCTGGGATGGGTGCGGCATGCCGTCAGACTCTGCTCAAATCAGGTGGCCTCAAAAGGTGTCACAGAGGAAGCTGGGCTCAGTTTGAGGCGACTGTCCTGAGGACTCCAGCAGGCTCATGTCCGGCCTGGCTGCCCCACAGACGGAAGTGAGTAGTATCTCCTGGCATACAAGCCATTCATGGCAACCTGTTTGGGAAGCTCTAAGTTTGTGCAAAGGCTACAAGCTGAAAAAGTTGAGATGTTTGAAAGATTCCCTAGTAGCTTGACTTTTATTTTACTTTACTTTATTTTATGTTTTTAATTGTTTTTCAAATTTTATTTAAATTCTAGTTTGTTAACATACAGTGCAATGTTGGTTGCAGGAGTAGAATTCAGTGATTCATCACTTATATACAACACCCAGTGCTCATCATCACAAGTGCCCTCCTTAATCCCCACCTCCCACCCACCTCCCTCCATCAACCCCAAGTTTGCTTTCTATCTTTAAGAGTCTCTAATGGATTGTTTCCCTCTCTTTTTTTCTTTTTCTGCGCTCTTCCTGTATGTTCATCTGTTTTGTTTCTTAAATTCCACAGATGAGTGAAATCATATGGTATTTGTCTTTCTCCAACTGACCTATTTTGCCTAGCATAATACACTCCAGTTCCATCCACGTCATTGCATTTGGCAAGATTTCATTCTTTTTGACAGCTGAGTAATATTCCATTGCGCATATACCCTACCTCTTCTTGATCCATTTATCAGTCAAGCAGCTTGAATTTTTAAAAAATGATTTTGGGAATTGCCTTAAAGAAATCTGATAGCCACACCAGAGAACCAGTCATGTTAGAAAATTGTAGTGCCTCTTTGGACCCAAACCTTATTTAATAACTTGACTTTGAGTTGTTTTTGGTTGTTTCCAAAATCAAATTGCATTTCCTACCTGCAGGACCTGCAGAGAAGGCAAAAAATATTAATTGAATGAGTGAATGAATGATAACAACCACCAAGGAAACAATTTCCACAATTGAGGCAGTGCTAAAGGAGAAGTTCTAAGCAGGTTTTGAGCAACAAAAAATCCCTAGAATAAATGCAAGTGCTCCGGTTTACCAGGAATTTTGGAGGGAAGTCCTTTGCATATGATCCATAGCACAGAGCTTTACACATAATGGATCTACAGTAAGGTTGTTTTTAAAAACTGTCTTCCTACTTGTAGTTACATCTTTCATGGCTCCCATGTTCTTGGGATGGACTAAACAAGTTAAAGTGTTGTCATAAAGTTATATAAGGACATAGTTAAAACCCTGCAGACATTCACTTCTAACTCATTATTCTCTTGATATTTACTTTGTTTTGTGTAGATACTAGAGCTTCAAAAAAAAGTTTTTTAAAATATGCTTGTGAAAACTAGTGTAGAGAAGGTGGCCTTGAAGCTCAAAGTGGAGTAAGAGTAAGGTTGAAATATATACTTCTTTTCCAACTCAGAAGCTCTTATCTGATTATACATTTGCTGGAAGAATAGACCCAGCGAATATCTTAGCAGATACCCTAGAAACTAACACATTGCAAGATTTTGTGAAGAAAAACAATTATGTTTCTATTAAGAGTTTAGGATCAGAAAATGCTAATTTTAATTTCTGTTCTGTTATCAACTGAATGTAGGCACTTGAGAAAGTGGACTTCCAAACCTCATTTTTCTCATCTGTACAATACAGATGACAAAACTAATGGCAATAATTTATTAAATGGATTAAGTGAAAAACTAATATACATACTGTGTTAGGTATTGCATTTATATTAATGACCCTTTTTATTGTGCTGTGTGAATTTCTGAAGCAAAATGTTTTTTTTCTCAGTTCCTGGATTGTCTTGTTCTTGGCTTCTCATTTTCAAAGCTGTGATTTTTTTGCCTTAGTGTAGTGTTCGAATAACGAAGGCAAGTATTTTGATAATGGCTGAAAGAAACTTTTTTTTTTATCTACCTGGATCCAACACTCCAAATTAAAAATTACAATAATAGAGCAATTTATAATAGCTGTAGGTAGCAAGCTGCTTCATAAAATTGTAATAAGATATTGCTGGAAAAGATGACTTGTGGATAGCATAATCTTACCAATTGTTATTTTATTTGGGATCTATTGTGTAACATTAATCTCCAACATTTCTGTGTGTAGCAGAGCAAATTAGGGGGAGGTAAGACGTAGTACAGGTGCTTGGCCTAGGGCACTTGGAGGCTCCAAAGGAGGGCAGAGTTGGGACGAGTGGAGAAGATAGGAGAGAGAGTCCTAGGATAAGGCAGGAAGACAGGAAGGAGCCTCAGTGAAGACAGCTGTCAGGGTGCAAGGTGGTATGACCAGGGAGTTGATCTACCTTGGGAAGTCTCTGGTAGGGTAGGTCAGAGGATGTGTGAGTGAAGAGGAAGGAAGGGGACTGATCAGCCACTTGAGGTGATGGGAGTGGTTGTCTGTGGGAGTGCTGTCACTCAGGGGAGTGTGACACTGGGAGCATTGACCTCTATATGCCCTCTTTGCTCTGTAATGTCCACTTCCACAAGGATCTAGATGCTTCCATTTGTGCAGAGATGTGGGGAGAAAAATTTTTTTGTCCTTCATGTATAATGCATTTCCTTTTTAACTTCACATCCCCCAGAGAAGTTGTGGGAATCAGAAGGTGAGCATGTTGGGATCATCTCTATCACTTGCCCAATCCATTGTCCTCCCCTAGAGGATGACACACATTCACTAATTAATGGACACTCATTTAGGACAAGTTCTTCAGCTTCTTGCTGTACAACCTTCAAATGGATTTGCTTCTTTCACTTCCAGTGTGTCTGATTATGCACATGACATTGACTGCTCCTTTTTCCTATGTATTATTAGACTTTGCCTCTCAACTGGTTTTTTGTCCTCATATTGCACTCCTAAGCATAAAAACTTGCTTGTTTTTCTCTTGTGTTTATTTATTTATTAAAGATTTTATTTTTATTATTTATTTGACAGAGAGAGAGACAGCCAGTGAGAGAGGGAACACAAGCAGGGGGATTGGGAGAGGAAGAAGCAGGCTCTCAGCGGAAGAGCCTGATGTGGGGCTCGATCCCAGAATGCCAGGATCATGCCTTGAGCTGAAGGCAGATGCTTAATGACTAAGCCACCCAGGTGCCCCTCTCTTGTGTTTAAAAGAGCACTTTCTTGGGGCACCTTGGTGGCTCCATCAGTTAAGGATCCGACTCTTGATTTCACTTTAGGTTCTGATTTCAGGGTCTTGAGATTGAGCCCCACATCAGGCTTCATGCTCATCAGGGAGTTTGCTGGAGATTCCCCCTCTCTCTCTGCCCCCCTCATTCTCTTTCTCTTTCTAAAACAAATAAACATTTAAAAAATAAAAATAAAAGAACACTTTATTAAATCTGTAATAATTCTCTTCCTGCCCAACTTCTATCCTAACTTTATCTTATCTTCACAGTTAAAATTGTTGAAGAATGGTCTAACAAGAATGTTCTAACCAGAATGGTTGGCCCTTTTTCATCTCCTACAAATTCTTATTTCACTGCCATTTTGATTTTGCTCTTACCACTCTACGGAAATCATACTTGTTAAAGTCAGCAATAACCTTTCAGATGAAAAGCCAAGAAACTCTTCTCAGTCCTTGTGTTACTTGTCATATCTGCAGTATTGGACACTGTTGACTGTGCCCTCTTTCTAAGAATTGTCCCTGAAATTTTTTTCTTACCTTTCCATTGTTCCTTCTTACTCTATCTCCTGGGCTTTTCTTTTCCCATCTGTCCCTTAAATGGTGATACTCCCTATGGTTTTGTCTGTGTCTCATCTCATCTCAAGTTACACATTCTGCTTGGGAAAAAATGTCCACTTCAGGACTTTACCTTTATTCATATAACAGTTATTCTTAAATCTGTATCTTTTGTTCAGGTTCTTCCTTTGTCTGCTTGAGCACATCTCGATTTTATGTGCTCCAGGCACCTCAAACTTAGCCTGTGTTCAGCTACTTTAGTCAGGTCTTCTTCAAATCTGCTCTTGCTCCTGTATGCACTCTCAGGGAATGACAGACATCTGGAAATCATTCTTTTAAAATTTTAAATTTAGCCATTCTAAGGGGTGTGTAGTGGTGTCTTCTAATTGAATTTATACTTCCCTGATGACTTAATGATGTTGAGCTTCTTTTCATGTTGTTTTCAGTCATTCATATTTTTTGTGATACGTCAATTCAAATACTTTGCCCATTTTTATTTGATTGTTTATTTTTTATGAGTGAGCTGTCAGAGCTCTTTGTGTGTTTTGGTTATAAATCCTTTGTCATAAATGCATTCTGTGAATAGTGAATATTTTCTTTCAGTGTCAAACTTGTCTTATTATTTTCTTAACCATGTCTTTTGAAGAGACAAAGATTTGTGTCTTATCTAAGAAATCTTTGTCTAGTCCCAGGTTGTAAAGACACTCTTCTCTTTTCTTCTAGAAGTTTTATAGTTTTAGTAGTTATGTTTAGGTCTTTGATATATACCAAGTTAATATTTGTGCCTGTGATAAGGGTCAAAGTTAATTTTTTTCCCAAAACGAATATCCAGTGTTTCAACACTATTTATTGAAAAGACTATACTTTTCCCATTGAATTATCTTGGAAACTTGGTCAAAAATCACTTGACTATATATATATGTGGATCTATTTCAAATTCTCTATTTGATTCATTGTTCCACTGATCAATATATCTATCCATATGCTAACATTTCACACTGTCTTGATTACTATAACTTAATATTAAGCCTGGAAATCAAACTGTAAATCCTCCAACTTTGGTCTTCTTTTTTGTAATTGTTTTAGCCATTTTGAATTCTTTACATCTCCATATAAACTTTAGAATCAGTTCATCAATTTCTACAGAAAAGTCTACTGGGATTTTGATTGGACTGAATTAAACCTTAGATCAATTTTGGGACAATTGACATCTTAATATCTGTGCCTTCCAATCCATGTATGTGGTATATTTTTCCATTTATTCAGGTCTTCTTTAATTTTTCTCAGCAATATTTTATAGTTTTAAGTGTGCAGGTATTGCACATATTTTGTAAAATTTATTCTGGAACATTTCACACATTTTGATCTTTCAACTCATATTATTTTAAAGTTTATTTTTCAGTGGTTTGTTACTAGTTCTATTTTGTTTTTAATAGAGGGACAAACTCTTATAGGTACTAATGTTATTCTTTGTTAGTTTACAATTGATAGTGCATTTCTCCTCTCTAAGCCTGTAGGTGACTTTCCATAATCTTCTTTTTATCCTCTTTACAAAGGCACATGTACTTGTATGTAACAGGCATTCAATAAAAGTTTTTTGAATGAAGATATCACTTTCAAGATCAAGTTCATTTTGGTTTAGTTTTCAAAAGACCATTAAAAAACACTCAGAATTTAAAACTCCGGGAATTCTCATAGCTTGGGCTATATCTGAAAAGCAGAGTGAAGTGATTTGACAATTACTTGACTGATTTGAAAAATGTGGACATTTCTCCACTTGATTGGCATCCAAATTATCTATTGTTCATCTTAACAGGATAAGTGTCAAATCACATCTCACTTGTGTTATCTCAGGAAAGAAGCCTAAAAAAGAGAAAAGGGAATGGTAACAACCGATTCTAAATCCACAGCACTGCACACAGATGTAGGGCATAGGAGCTGATGTAGCTCAGGACCATTACAGCAACTACAGGGTAATAGAATCCCAGGGTTGCAAGGAATCCTAGAGGCAGAAGGAATTGAAGAGTTAGAGGTGTAGTTGGATCAGATGAAAGAAGGTTCCTTCCCAATCTTGAGTTTCCATGGTTATTGGATGAGATTATAGATTTATCATAATTTTTAAAAATCCATCATCTAGACAGAGAGAGGAATTTCTTGTCTTTACTGATATAATTACTAATCTCTTTACTAATATATTTTACCTGCTTGCCCCCCAGAGTCACAGGACCTTACAAGCTCTAATGTCTGGGAATTCAAATCTGAAACTTGTTTCTTATCTGTGACCCCCTCCATCTTCCCAGTTCTCTACCTCCCATCCATCATTATGCCCTGGTGTGTCTACCTTTTCAGCATCTCCTGAATCCCTCACTTCCTCCTCTTCCTCATCCTCACTGCTTTTATCCAGGCCCTCGCTGCTTCTCGGATGGATCAGTGCCAGTAGCTCACTATGTGACACATTGTGGTAATGTTCACGAGAAGACAGAAGCAATGCAAGAGAGCAGAGGTGGGGAGGAAGAAGTCTTTCTGCACAAAAGGCAAGAATGCTATTTCAGGAGCAAAATGGAACAGAGGTACACTTCCCTGAGGACCATGCTTGCATGCTTGGCATTTGGACCTCACCTGGGGAAGTGATTCATTACTGGAAGGAAAGGAAAATGAAGGTCCTAAGTGAGGCTTGCACTATATTTTTAATTTTCTCTGGGTTTCAGCTTTGATTCTGTTTCACCACTTTATTCCTATTGGTCTGCAAGTGGTTTTCCATGAGAAAGTTTATAATATAGTTTGTATAACTTTTCAAATCTTTTAAATGGATGCATTTGGAGGTGGAGGGCCAGACTTTTTAGTTTGACACCTTTAACTATCTCTTGCTGGAATGAACTGCTTGGTCAAAAGTACCCACGTTTGGCAGGTCTTCATTTATAACATCAGTGATAATTATCTGTGCAATTCCAGAGCCACGATGTCCTACCAGTCAAGCAAAGAGACCTCAAATATATTAACTGTTTCAAATATTTTATTTTATTTTTTAATTTTTTAAATTTATTTTTTAATTTTTATTTTGTTATATTAGTCACCATACACTACAACCCCAGGTGTTGATGCAATGTTCCAGGATTCATTATTTGCATATAACACCCAGTGCACCATGCAATATGTGTCCTCCTTAATACCCATCACTGGCCTATCCCAATCCCCCCACCCTCTGAAGCCCTCAGTTTGTTTCCCAGAGTCCACAGTCTCTCATGGTTCATTCCCCNGATGTAAAGTTTGATGCTTCATTAGTTGCATATAACACCCAGTGCACCATGCAATATGTGTCCTCCTTAATACCCATCACTGGCCTATCCCAATCCCCCCCCACCCTCTGAAGCCCTCAGTTTGTTTCCCAGAGTCCACAGTCTCTCATGGTTCATTCCCCCTTCTGTTTAGCCCCCCCCATTCTTCCCTTCCTTTTCCTACCGATCTTCCTATTTCCTATGTTCCATAAATAAGTGAAACCATATGATAATTGTCTTTCTCTGCTTGACTTATTTCACTTAACATTATCTCCTCCAGTGCCGTCCATGTTGCTGCAAATGTTGTGTAATCATTCTCTCTGATGGCTGAGTAATATTCCATTGTATATATGGACCACATCTTCTTAATCCAGTCATCTGTTGAAGGGCATCTCAGCTCCTTCCACAATTTAGCTATTGTGGACAATGCTGCTATGAACATTGGGGTGCATATGGCCCTTCTCTTCACTACGTCTGTATCTTTGGGGTAAACACCCAGTAGTGCAATGGCTGGGTCATAGGGTAGTTCAATTTTTAACTTTTTAAGGGACCTCCACACTGTTTTCCAGAGTGGCTGTACCAACTTGCATTCCCACCAACAATGTAGGAGGGATCCCCTTTCTCCACATCCTCTCCAACATTTGTTGTTTCCTGCCTTGTCAATTTTTGCCATTCTAATTGGTGTAAGGTGGTATCTCAGTGTGGTTTTGATTTGAATTTCCCTGATGGCTAATGATTTTGAACATTTTTTCATGTGTCTGTTAGCCATTTGTATGTCTTCATTGGAAAAGTGTCTGTTCATATCTTCTGCCCATTTTATGATTTGTTTATTTGTTTCTCGTGTATTGAGTTTGAGAAGTTCTTTGTAGATCTTGGATACCAGTCCTTTATCTGTGGTGTCCTTTGCAAATATATTCTCCCATTCCGTGGGCTGTCTCTTAGTTTTTTTGACTGTTTCCTTGGCTGTGCAGAAGCTCTTTATCCTGATAAAGTCCCATAAGTTCATTTTATCTTTTGTTTCTCTTGCCTTTGGAGATGTGTCATGAAAAAAGTTGCTGTGGCCAATATCAAAGAGGTTGCAGCCTATGTTCTCCTCTAGGATTTTGATGGATCCCTGTCTCACATCCNTGGAGATGTGTCGTGAAAAAGGTTGCTCTGGCCGATGTCATAGAAGTTGTTGCCTATGTTCTCCTCTAGAATTTTGATGGATTCCTGTCTCACATTGAGGTCTTTCATCCATTTGGAGTTTATTTTTGTGTATGGTGTGAGAGAGTGGTCAAGTTTCATTCTTTTGCATGTAGCTGTCCAGTTTTCCCAGCACCATTTATTGAAGAGACTGTCTTTTTTCCACAGGATGTTTTTTCCTGCTTTGTCGAATATTAGGTGCCCAAAGAGCTGAGGGTCCATTTCTGGGTTCTTTATTCTGTTCCTTTGGTCTTTGTGTCTGTTTTTGTGCCAGTACCATGCTGCCTTTGTGATCACAGCTTGTAGTATACCTTGAAACCCAGGCATTGTGATGCCCCCAGCTTTGTTTTTCCTTTTCAACAGTTCCTTGGAGATTCGGGGCCTTTTCTGGTTCCATACAAATTTAAGGACTATTTGTTCCAGTTCTTTGAAAAATGTCCTCGGTATTTTGATCGGGATAGCATTGAAAGTGTAGATTGCTCTGGGTAGCATAGACATTTTAACTATGTTTATTCTTCCCATCCATGAGCATGGAATATTTTTCCATCTTTTTGTGTCTTCCTCAATGTCTGTCAAGAGTGATCTGTAGTTTTTAGAATATAGATCCTTAATGTCTCTGGTTAAGTTAATTCCGAGATAATGTANCTATTGTAAATGGGATGGATTCCCTAATTTCTCTTTCTTCAGTCTCATTGTTCATGTATACAAATGCAACTGATTTCTGAGCATTGATTTTGTATCCCGCCACATTACTGAATTCNTGTTAATTCTTCCAATCCATGAGCATGGAATATTTTTCCATCTTTTTATGTCTTCCTCAATATCTTTCAAAAGTGATCTATAGTTTCTAGCATATAGGTCCTTTACGTCTCTGGTTAAGTTAATTCCAAGGTAACGCATGGTTTTTGGTGTTATTGTAAATGGGATGGATTCCCTAATTTCTCTTTCTTCAGTCTCGTTATTCGTGTATAGAAATGCAACTGATTTCTGGGCATTGATTTTGTATCCTGCCACCTTACTGAATTGTTCTATAACTTCTAATAGTTTGGGAGTGGATTCTTTTGGGTTTTCTATATAGAGTATCATGTCATCTGCGAAGAGAGACAGTTTGACTTCTTTGCCAATTTGGATGCCTTTTATCCCCTTTTGTTGTCTGATTGCTGTTGCAAGGACTTCTAGTACTATGTTGAACAATAATGGCAAGAATGGGCATTCTTGTTGTGTTCCTGATATTAAGGGAAAGGCTTTCAGCTTTTCCCTGTTGAGAATGATATTCGATGTAGGCTTTTCATAGATGCTNCATTGAGAATAATGCTTGCAGTAGGCTTTTCATAGATGGCTTTTATGAAATTGAGGAATGTACCCTCTATCCCTACACTCTGTAGGGTTTTAATCAGGAAAGGATGCTGTATGTTGTCAAATGCTTTTTCTGCATCAATTGAGAGATCATATGGCTCTTGACTCTTTTCTTGTTCATATGATCTATCACACTGATCGATCTGCGAATGTTGAACCACCCTTGCATCCCAAGGATGAATCCCACTNCACTTGGTCATGATGGATAATCCTTTTAATGTACTGTTGGATTCTATTAGCAAGGATCTTGTTGAGGATTTTGGCATCCATATTCATTAGAGAAATCGGTCTGTAATTCTCCTTTTTGAGGGGGTCTTTGCCCGGTTTGGGGATCAAGGTAATACTGGCCTCATAGAATGAGTTTGGTAGTTTTCCTTCTGTTTATATTTTTTAAAACAACTTCAGGAGAATAGGTATTATTTCTTCTTTGAATGTTTTGTAGAATTCCCCANCCTGTAGGGCTGGTTTCGTGGTTACGAAATTGGTTAATGATTGGCGATTTTGGAACGTCTTTATTTCTCCATCAATTCTGAATGACAGCTTTGCTGGATAAAGGATCCTTGGCTGCATGTTTTTCTCTGAAAGAGCTTTAAAAATGCCCCCCCAAGCCTTTCTCTCATTCCAGGTCTCTGTAGACAGGTCTGACGTAATCCTGATACCTTTGCCTTGGTACGTGAGAAATTTCTTTGCCCTGGCCGCTTTCAATACTGTATCCTTGGATCTAATATTTGCGAATTGCACTATGACGTGACGTGGTGTAGGTCTGTTCTCATTGACCTTGGGAGGGGTCCTCTCTGCTTCTTGGACATGAATGCTTGTCTCCTTTGCCAGATTAGGGAAGTTCTCAGCTTCCATTTGTTCAAATATCTCTTCTAGAACTCTCTCTTTCTCCATCCCCTCTGGGATGCCGATGATTCTGACATTAGAACATTTCATAGAGTCAGTAATCTCCCATAATTTATGTTCTTGAGATTGGATTTTTTTGAGCCAAGTTTCTGTTTTAACTTTCTCTTCTACCATCCCATCCTCCAATTCACTANCTCCAATTCACTACTTCGTTCTTCTGCCTCATTTACCCTGGCTGTCAGAGCGTCTAGTTTAGACTGCATTTGATTCATAGCATTTTTAATTTCTGCCAGATTCGCTCTCATTTCTGCCCTTAGGGATTCTATATTCACGTTAATATTTTCATTAATAGTTTTTTCAAGCCTACACATCATCTTGACCATTGTTACTCTGAACTCCATTTCTGACAATTTGGTTATATCCATATCCATCAGTTCTGTGGCAGAGGCCACAGACTCATTGTCTTTTCTTTGCTGGCAGGGATTTCTTCTCCTCATCATTCTGATGAGGAGAGGTTACAGGGATGCCCAGAGCCCAAATTATTGACCAGGACCCAGGCAGTGTGCTCTTGTTTTATAGGGACCTTAGGGATGTGGGCTTCTTGATTTTTCAGCCTGCCTTCTGGGGGAGGGAGGGGTCTGCCGCACTGATACTCAGGCAACACTGTTTGGGTCGAGTCGCCCTGTCCCCTGAGTGGGGGGATGGGGATGGGCACAATGTGAGCTAGTATTTCCAGGCTTTTGTTCTCTGGTGGCTTTCCCTGGTGGTTTTCTGTGGCTCTTCTGAGAGTCAGAGCAGCAGTGGCCAAATCCTAGCCTCTGTCTCAGAACAGAGAGATTGCAAGTCTGCTCTCCACTGAGCTCTCTTGGCCACTTTAACTCTGTTTCTGTTGGTGCTGCTAAAAACCCTCCAGTGTCCCGGGATGTGCGCCCCACAGCCGGCGTCCCAGCCCTCACTTCCAGGGCTGGCACGTCTCTGTCCTTTGTGCTTCTAACACCACCAGCCACCCCCGGTTCCCGTGCATGCTCCTGAGCTCCCTGTTTCAGTATGGTTGACGAGGGCTCCAGAGCGCCAGTTTTCAGTCTGGTCGCGCATGCGCTCCAGAGCTCCCGGTATCAGTCTGATTCCAGTGAGTGCTCCAGGGCTCCGGTTTTCAGTCTGGTCGTGTGCGCGCTCCCGAGCTCTCGGTTTCAGTCTAGTTCGAGTGTGCGCTCCAGAGCTCCGGTTTTCAGTTTGGATGTGCACGCACTCCCGAGCTCCCAGTTTTAGTCCAGTTCCAGTAAGCACTCCGGAGCTCCGGTTTTCAGTCTGGTTGCACACGTTCCTGGGCTCATGGTCTCAGTCTGCTCTCTCGTGGGTGCCAGTCCGCAAGTCCGGCCCGCTGCCCAGTGCAAGTGGCTACTCTTTCCCAGCGCCCAAGCATGTCGGTTCCCTCCCCCTTCCGTTTATCTTCCGATATCTGTGTGCAGATTCACAGCTCCCCTTTTTGTACCTCAATATTCAGCAATGGAGGTGTTCATTTGTAGAGATCCAGATGTATCTTCCTGCGTCTCAGGCTGATTCCGTGGGTTTTCAGGATGGTCCGGTAGATATCCAGCTCAACTCAGGACCAGCTGAGAAAGGGTCTCCTACTCCTCCGCCATCTTTTCTCCTCCTTCTTCAAATATTTTAAAAGACAGACTGTTCCTTTGACTTGTGGGAAGACAAACCTTAGCTTTGGCAGTACACAGCCACATATATAAAATAGGAATGTCCAGAGTGATGCTATGTGATTATAAACCTCAACTAAAGAATTCAAGCCTCCCTCAGGTAAGGCTTGGTGTGCTTATCAAAATGAAAACAAATTTAGAAGCTGAGACCATAAAAGTGCTTTACCTGTGTGTGTGTGTGTGTGTGTGTGTGTGTGTGTGTGTACATGTGGGTGTATGGTGAGAGTGCAGGCTAAGATTCTTTATCCTCCACTTACTCTGTTAGTGGAAGAAAAATAGGAGAAAATTGGGCAGTGCCCAAATTATTTCCCCCTTGTATCATGAGTATTGGATATGTATAACCTGAACTGCCTACGCATACATCTAACCACAGCTTGTAGCAATGGTTCTTGAATAGGAGTGTATTCACCTAGAAGGGGGCATCTGCTGAACAAATGTGCAGATTCTTCCACCTAAGCCCAGACAGCGTGATGCTGGAGATCTGGAGTGGGGCCCAGGAGTATACACAATAACCAAGTCCCCGACTGATTCTCTGCAGTTGGACCATCTGATCCTACTTGCAAAAATGGTGTATCTACAGGAAAAACCACACAAATGGATGTGGCCTGGGCTAATGATCTAACCCCTGGACCTTTGAGCACATGGCTGCGTTGATTGCCCTAAATGACACCTTGGAAATCACACACACACCCCATACTCACACACACCAAATACACATCCCATACATCTGAACACACACACCATGCATACATACCCACATATACACATACACACCCCACACATCTATCTACACACCACACTCACACACATCAAAAACATCACCCGCACACATACACACATACCACATGCATAGACATACTCATCATACACACACTTCACTCATCACACACACACATACACCTAGCACACCCAAATGCATCACACACACACGTGTGCATTTTGTTTTTTCATTTAAAATAGAAAACACCACTCATTGTCAAACAGTAGCATGTGAGAGTAATGGTCTTTTTCCAAGCCTCTTGACGTCCTTAAAAAGAAAGTGCAAATCAAGGAGATGGGCTCATCTCTGTGTCCTTCGCAGAACCTGCTCATTTTTATTGCAGTGAAGGACAAACTCTATTTTTATTATAATGAAGATAAGGCAGATTCCAAAGCTCCCTTTAAGATGTTAATATATGTCCCACCAATGCATGGTCTTATTTCATATTTACTCTGTTACTCTGTTGGGGAAACTGAATGGTACTCTGTAGTGGGCAAATAAAAGAAAACTGGATGAAATCATGTGACCAAGAGGTAGGAGCAGGGGCGGTTAAGGGCGGGATTCTGGGGCTTTGTGTTGGGACCATTTGGGTTGCATTCTGGCTCTGCTCCTTGTGACCTTGACTGAATTCATAACCTCTCCCATCTTCATCTGCAAATGCATATTTGGAGTACTTCATAGGATGGTTGTAAGACTTCAAATGGAAAATACTTATAGCAGGGCTGGAAACACAGTTAAGAGTATACAGATTTTTATTAATAAGCAGAATGATGCCTGGAGCTGCTGAAGCTCCCGTGACTTTTTTGGCACCCCCCCCACACACACACCTGTCAGCTTTCTGTTCTAAGTACAGGTCAGTGACCAGAAGAAGAGGGGGAAGAGCTGAGAGAATGTGATTATAGAGAGGATAAGGCAGAGAGACTAGGGGGGAGGAAGAAGTGTCTTGGTGTGGTCTCATGCTACCCCCCCATGTGGGGGATCACTGGATGTGACCTCATGCACCCCCCCCACCTCCTGCTTCAAACCATATCAACTGCAAAGAGATCCTGCCAATCATGATCTTACTGGGGGACCAGGTGGCCAATTTTATTTGCTATAATCTTCAAAGGCACAAATTGATCAGTTCTACAACTTCTGTTTTTCATCAGAATAGCAGTGAACATTTAATTTCAGATGGCTCAAGTATTAGAAGAAGCTTTGAAGGCAACTTCTTTTCTTTCTCGGAATTCAGGGGTCATAAAAACTGGCCAGCAGGAGCCCTCTGATCCACTTCTTTATAGTAGAGGTTGCAAAATAGTGACCAGCAGTTGGAAATTGGCTCACAGAGATGTTTTGCTTGGCTCCTAAGGTATGCTTTTAAAATTTTGAATAGGTGTCCAATATTTAAGAATAAGAAATCTTGCATAAAAGTATGAACTTCCAGCTTATTCTGGAAATCAGATCTGGCTCTTGTCCAGGCTTCCATTCTCATTTGGACCTACAGGTAGGGGCCGGGTTGTGGCTGGCCAGGGAGGGATGTGGGTCCTTCGGGTGGCCAGGCCCAGCTGGGTCTGCTATACACAGTCTAATTTTCCTGAAGTTTTGCATTCCACTGCTGGCTTTACAAGCTTTTTTTTTTTTTCCAACTGAGATATAAGTGACTTATATCAGTTTCAGGTGTACCGCAAACATTCTGATTCGGTATTTGTATTTATGGGAAATGATCACCACAATGAGAGTGGTTATCATCTGTCATCTTTCAGTTACAAAAAAATTTTTTTCCTTGTGATGAGAGCTTTTAAGATCTATTCTCTTAGCCACTTTCCAATATGAGAGCATTACTAACTATAGTCACCATGCTGTACATTACGTTCCTGTGACTTATGTTTTTTATAATTGGAAGTTTGCCCTTTTTGACTCTCTTCACCCATTTCACCCATCTACCCACCCACCCTCTTTCTGGCAAGCCTTCTATCAGTCTGTTCTCTGTACCTATGTGCTTGGTGTTTTTTGTTTTTATTTTTGGGTTCCACATATAAGTGAGATCAGACAGTGTTTGTCTTTCTTCGCCTGATTTATTGCACTTAGCATAAAGCCCTCAAGGTCCATCCATGTTGTCACAAATGGCAAGATTTCATTCTTTTTTACAGCTTATGTTCCATTGTGTCTCTGTGTGTGTGTGTGTGTGCGTGTGTATATATATATATATAGATAGATAGATATAAATATAGATATAGATATATAGCATTTTCTTTATTCATTTATTGGTAAACATTTAAGTTGTGTCCATATCCTGGCTGTGGTCAACAATGTCTCAGTGAACATGAGGGTACAGATACCTTTTTGAATTAGTATTTTTATTTTCTTTGGATACACACCCAGAAGCAGAATTGCTGGATCACATAGTAGTTCTATTTTTAATTTTTTGGAGGAACCTCCATACTGTTTTCCACCATGGCTACACCAGTCTACATTTGCACCAACAGTTCTGTCTCCTCTACACCCTCACCAACACTTGTTATTTGTCTTTTTGATGACAGCCATTTTAATAGGTGTAAGGTGATATCTCACTGTGGTTTTGATCTGCATTTCCCTGATGATGAGTGATGTTGAACATCTTTTCATGTGTCTGTTGGCCATCTGGATGCCATCCTTGGAAAAATGTCTATTTAGATCCTCTACCATTTTTTAATCAGATTTTTTTCTTTTGCTATTGAGTTGTATAAATTCTTTATATATTTTGGATATTAACCCCTTATCATATATATGATTTGCTAATATTTTCTTCCATTCAGTAGGTTGTCATAGTTAATTTCATTAATGTTTCCTTTGCTGTACAGAAGCTTTTCAGTTTGATATAGTCCCATTTATTTATTTTTGCTTTTGGTGTCAGATTTAAAAAATCATCACCAAGACCTATGTAAAGGAGCTTACTGACTATGTTTTCTTCTAAAAGTTTTATGGTTTCAGGTCTTACATTCAAACTTTTAATCCATTTTGAGTTATTTTTTGTGTAGGATGTAAGTTAGTGGTCCAATTTCATTCTTTTGAATGTAGTTGTCCAGTTACCCCAACTGTCCTTTCTCTGAGACTATTTTGTCTCTATTGTAGATTCTTGGCTCCTTTGTCATTATTTAACTGACTAGGGACACCTGGGTGGCTCAGTTGGTTGAACACCTGCCTTTGGGTGTTGGGATCATGTCCCACATCGGGGTCCCTGTTCAGTGGGGAGTCTGCTTCTCTCTCTCTGTGTGCTGCTCCCCCTGCTTGCACTCTCTCTCTTTCTGTCTGGCAATTAAATAAATAAAATCTTTAAAAAATAATAATTTAACTGACCATATATGCATGGTTTTATTTCTGGGCTTTCTATCGTGTTCTATTGATCTGTGTGTCTGTTTTAATGCCACTACCATACTGTTTTGATTACTACAGCTCTGTAATGTAGTTTGAGGTCAGGGAGCATGATGCCTCCAGCTTTGTGCTTTCTGAAGATTGTTTTTGCTATTGGGTCTTTTGTGGTCTCATGCAAATTTGGGGATTGTTTATTCTACTTCTGTGAAAAATGATATTGAAATTTTGACAAGGATTTCAGTGAAACTGTAGATTGCTTTGGGTAAGATGAACATTTTAACAATATTAATTCTTCTAACCCATGAGTATGGAGTATCTTTCTACTTATTTTGTCTTCTTCAATTTTTTTCGTTAATGTCTTATAGTTTCAGTGTACAGGCCTTTCACTTCCTTGCTTAAATTTATTCCTAGGTATTTTATTCTTTTTGATGCAATTGTAAATGAGATTGTTTTCTTAACTTCTCTTTCTGATAGCTCATTATTATGTACAGAAATGCAATAGATTTTTGTATTTTGATTTTGTGTCTTGCTACTATACTGAATTTATTTATTAGTTATAACACTTTTTAGTGTCCATTTGTTTTATTTATACAGCTCAGACTTAATGTACTTCTTTACTCTGAAGAAATGATTTAATTTTCTAAGAATTTCAACTATTATGCTTTGGATACTATCCCTTCCCACCCGCGCTGTTCTTTATTTGTGCAACTTCAGTTAATGTATGCTGGAAATTTTAGTTCCACACAGTGTTTACAAAGCCAGAAAACATAGTATATACTAATTTTAAAAAGATATTAAATTCATTAAGGAATAATTTATATATAGCTTACCCTCTATTGGTGTTCTGTTTGATGAGTTTTGACAAATATTTGCACTCATGTAATTGCTATGACAATGAAGATGTAAAAAATTCCTATCACTCCAATAAATTTCCACATGTCCTTTTGTATTTAATCCTTTCCATGACTCTAAGCCCCTGGAAATCACTGCTGTGATTTCGTCCCTACAGCTTTACCTTTTCAAGAATCATAGAGGATGTAGCCTTTTACATTTGTTTTCTTTCATATGCTTTTGAGATTCATCTATGTTGTGGCATGTATCCATAGTTAATATTTTTTTTAATATATTGCTGAGTGTATTCCATTTTATGAATGTATTGGTTCACTTATACATTTCACCAGTGATGGACGTTTCAGTTGTTTCTAGTTTTTAGCAAGTATGAATGAAGTTGCTACATTTTCATACAGATTTTTTTTCCCTCTTAGTTAAAAAAACTAGGAGTAGGGCTGCTGGAATGTTATTGGAATCCTTCAGGTGTGGGATTGTTTATGGATCTTATAAGAAACCAATAAGCTGTTTTCCAAAGTAGTTATACCATTCTGTTTTCCTATCAGCAATGTATGAGACTTTTACTTGCTCTGCATCCCTGCTAGTCCTTTGTATTGTCAGTTAAACATTTTTTTAAAAAAATTCTTTGGTAAATTGTTTTAATCTTTTACTCATTTTTAAAAATGAGTTGTTTGGGAGGCATCTGGGTGGCTCAGTCAGTTAAGTGTCTGACTCTTGGTTTTGGCTCAGGGTTGTGATCTAAGGCTTGTGAGATCAAGCCCCACGTTGGGCTCCTTGTTGGGTGTGCAGCCTGCTTAGGATTCTCTCTCTCCCTCTGTCCCTCCCCCCTTCTTCTCTAATAAATAAATAATCTCTCTTTAAAAAAAGTAAAATGAGTTGTTCATGTTCTTATTATTGAAGTGAAAGAGTTCTTTATATAATTTATAGACATGTCCTTTTCTAACCTTTTCTAAGTATACGTTTTGAAAATATTTTCTCCCAGTTTGTGACGGGTCTTCTAATTTTCCTTACAGAATCTTTTGAAGAGCATAACTTTTTATTTTAATGGAGTTGAAATTATAAATTTTTTTTCTTTTTGTGCGTGTGCTTTTTGTTTCCTAAAAAACCTTAGCCTGACCCAAACTTATTTTTAAGCAGATTAGTTATATTAAAATACATATGATTGAGGGGGTGGGGAAAATATATGACCCATATGCTTTCCTTCAACCTCCAGGTTTAAAAACATTTCTAAACTTAAAGCAATGAGTCTGATTGTTGGTCAGAAAGAATGCAACATATACACTGTTTTTTAGGAGTTCCCAGGTTTTGGGAAGAGTCAGTCATGTATTCTTTGTCCAGGTTAGCAATTGACCTACAGCCTTATATTTAGAGATACATCACATGTATATATTCTCCCGTCTCATAACCACTCTTTTATATTTTCTCTCAGTTTATCTCTTTGGGTTCCATCTTGGGCCATTTCCTCAGAGGCCTCTTCCAAATTGCCAACTCTCTTTAGCTGTTTACGATCTGTTGTATTTCATTCACTGGATTTTTTTTTTTACGTTAAAATTTATACTTTGTTTTTCATTTGGAGAATTTTTTAAGGTTTCCTTATTCATTTTTCAAATTGTTCTGCTTGCTTTTTTTTTTTTTTAAGGATTCTGGTCATTTAATTTTCTCTTTAATCACTCAAAACATTATTGTTCTGAAATCTCTTTTAGGTTTTTCAATGAATTTGAGTTCTTTGGGGGAAAAGCGTTTCATGAAATGCCCCCTATGTCCCATTTGTGACCTGTTTTTTCATATCGTCTGTAGCTTTTTATAGTGAGGTAATTTTTTACAGCAGTGTTTATTTGTTTATGTATGTTTATCCTGTGGAAGTACTCAAGGCTGGGAAAGTGACATCACACAGCATTTTTGTGCTAGCTTGCTAATAGGTCTGGTGGTATTAGTGGTCCCAGAGTGAATAAAATAATAAATTATTTTACTTTATTGGCTTATCTTTTAAAATTTCTGTGCATGCAGGGAGCTCACTGGAGTCTTGTCCTTGGACCTAACAAGGACTTGAGGCAATACTTCTTCCTGTGTGGGAGTCAGAATTCCCAATATCTGGTCTAAAACTCTTCCTATGCCCCCTAGAAACACCAAGGTTTTCCTTAGTATTTAGACTTTGATTTCATTCTTAGTATGTGACAAGTGAAGAGTTTCCTGTATTTTAAACTTGATTATATATTTGAAAATACTCTTTAAATACTTATCTAGTATATTACATGTTTTTAGCAGGAACCAGTGACTCTTTACAGAGTTGGTTTGCTACATTGCTAAAAATCCACTCTTCTTGGAGCGCCTGGGTGGCACAGCGGTTAAGCGTCTGCCTTCGGCTCAGGGCGTGATCCCGGCGTTATGGGATCGAGCCCCACATCAGGCTCCTCTGCTATGAGCCTGCTTCTTCCTCTTCTACTCCCCCTGCTTGTGTTCCCTCTCTCTCTGGCTGTCTCTATCTCTGTCAAATAAATAAATAAAATCTAAAAAAAAACCCCAAAACCACTCTTCTTAAAGATTCTGTCTTCTGATTAAAAACGTCCTTAGAATTTGGTCTTTAGATTTCCCTGTTTATTTGTTTGTTTATGTCTTGCTTCCAATGTTTTCAATTAAGTGCTGAATTGTTTTCCAGAAGAGTGAAAGATGAATCCTCCTGTTTGAAACTTGCAATTTTCATGAAATCCAAAGAAATTCTTTTAAAAAAATTCCCCTCCAGCTACTTGCATCCCCCACCATCTAAATTTCTGTCCTTCAATTTAGATTTCTTTTCCCAGTTAAATAGTTTATGCACTTTAGGTTTACTCATTAACTCTACCTTTATCTTCTCGTGGCAACATTCCCGAGTTACCAGAATCACTAACCCAGTACAGCCGTTCCCTTATGTTGCATATTTTTTCTTCTTCTTTCCTCATCAAATAATTAGTGTGAAAATATCATCATAATCTGCATATTGGTTCCATTATGCACTTGGAGATTCGTGGAGAACAGAGAATTTTTATTTGAGTACTTCTTGTGTATCTGGTTCCATTTCAGTGGAATGTGGAGTGTGCAACATACTCTGGAATAACATGTGGAAAGTGTGTAAGGTGCCTCCAGCCATAAAGATCTTACTACCTGGTTGAAGAGGACAAACTTTTAAAGCAAAGAATTTTAGAACCATATGAGATAACATGTAATCAAGTGCTACAACACTGAAGAGTAAGCACACAGAGAAAGGGGATTGTCCTGCAGGGGATACAGGTTGAGGAAGGCTCTCCAGGAGCTGAGTTAGACCTGAAGACACTGAAAGATTTGGGCATGGCCATTCTTACGGGGAGAGTGCCTCATGGAAAACAGTGTGTGTATGGAAGGCTCAGTAAAGGGACCCAAACATTCCCCATGCCAGCCACAGAAAGTAAACAATACCTAAGGAAATCACTTCAGCAAACAAAATAACTTGGTGATTCTCTTGAGTAAGTCCATGAGGAGTACTTTTGCAGGTGGTTTAATTGGCAGCTACATTTTGTTTGGTGAAACAGAAACCAACAGGCCATCATTCTATTTACTGATATTAACTCAGAAACATCTCTAACCACAACATTTTCATTTTGTCTTACACATTCTAAAACATGCTAAAGTGGATTTTTTCGTTACAAAGGACTTTAGAATGTACACTTATAAATCCTTTCCCTTCTGGGGTTAAATCTAGTACTTGTTTGTGGGAGACAAAACGTGAGACACGTGCAGGCTGCTGAAAGGGAAGAAGGGGCAGTACGTATCAGACCACTCCAGCTGGGACACCTGGGCAGTTCAGTGTGTTAAGTGTCTGTCTTTGGCTTAGGTCATGTCTCAGGGGCCGGGGATTGAGCCCTGCATCAGGGTCACTGCTCAGTGGGTAGTCTGCTTCTCCCTCCTTTCTCAAATAAATGAATAAAATCTTAGAAAAAGAAAAGAAAAGAACACTTCAGCTTCCCAGACCTTCCTTCCCCTGAGCTCCTCTTCCAAAAATGATTTCTCCTTTACCAGTCCTTGGAAATTAATTTTTCTTTCAAATAAACTTAATTCTATTTGCATTCTTTAAGCAGTCTTAGGCTTGGTGGGAGAAGATACGGGTTTATAGAGACCACCGTGCTTCCCTGCAAAGGGTTATTCTCAGAATTTTCATGTCCATTCCTGTTACCACCATTCATATCTCTGTATTTCATGCTGAAGCCAAAGGGAGTTCCACATTCTGCCCTGGATTCTGTATGGGTCTCGTCATTTAAGGGCAAGAACAAATTGCTGGCAAGCTGTGATACACGTGTTTATAATCACTGACATTTGCAGGGCTACGACTAAAAGATGCATTCTTTCTACACACGTATATTGAGGATGGTTAGAAAAATCTGTTTCGAGTTAGGCTTCCTCCCTTTGATATGTGTTTCCAATTGCTAACCAAATGCTGCTTTAATTTTGTTTGTAGGAAGCTGTACTGACACCAAGCAAAAACAGCCCATTGTTTGCACTGTCTACCACTTGGCTTTCTCAGAATTTGGTATCACCAACGTTCAGAGATCGAGGAGGAAGCCACCTGTCAGATGTAGGAAAACCCAGCAAGATGTCGCTACTATGCTTTTCCAGTGTGCTGGCGTGGAGACTTAATTAGTGGATAGAATGTGCTTTTGCATATAAATTAAAGAAATGTATCACAAATTTGAGGAACCAGTGGGACATGTGGCAGCTTTACAGTAATTGTATGGCAAGCCTAATAGCCTCTGCCTTCCTTCCTTCCTTCTTCNCACAAATTTGAGGAACCAGTGGGACATGTGGCAGCTTTACAGTAATTGTATGGCAAGCCTAATAGCCTGCCTTCCTTCCTTCCTTCCTTCCTTCCTTCCTTCCTTCCTTCCTTCTTCTTTTCTTTCTTCTTCTTTNTTCTTTCTTTCTTTCTTTCTTTCTTTCTTTCTCTTTCTTTCTTTCTTTCTTTCTTCTTTCTTTCTTCTTTCTTTCTTTCTTTCTTTTTCTTTCTTTCTTTCTTTCTTTCTCTTTCTTTCTTTCTCTTTCTTTCTCTCTNTCTTTCTTCTTCTTTCTTTTCTTTCTTTCTTTCTTTCTTTCTTTCTTTCTTTCTTTCTTTCTTTCTTCTTTCTTTCTCTTTCTTCTTTCTTTTTCTTTCTTTCTTTCTTCTTTCTTTCTTTCTCTTTCTTTCTTTCTTTCTTTCTCTCTTTCTTTCTTTCTTCTTTTTCTCTTGTTTATGGATGGTCAGCTTTAAGCAAACTTCCACAGCTTTCTTAATTATCCTCCCTCTTTTTTAGTGTACCCTTCTTGCTCACAAGTACCTCACTCTTAGTAACTTTCCCACTCATGGCTCTGGGCTTTTATCCTGTTTTTTTCCCCCTTACTTTCCTCCCCTGCATGTTCATCTCTTCATGTTTTCCTGTCTGGACCTCACACCTCCCATCACCTTTCAGAGACTGCGCTCCTTCTAGCTCCCCATCCCCCTGGCCAGGGTTGACCTGGCTCTGTGCTCAAGTTATGTCTTACTAACTCCTTCCTTATCATAGCAGAGGCACCCATCCATCCATATGTTCTGAACTTGGTTTCCTAGGTTTTATTCTTCCACTCTCCTTCATTATCCCTTGAATTTCACTCTTGAGGTTTCTCTGGTGGGTTACTCCTTACTGCCTTCTGTAAAGAGTGGAGATATTAACACAAGCATTACTTTACTTGGCATTTTCCTTCTTGCCTTTCTTCAGTGACTTCTTCAGCATGGAAATATCTTAGTTTTTCCAGCACTGCCACATAGACCTTCCTGCCATCCAAAAACAGAAGGGAAAGAAGAAAAAGAAAAATGGCCATGCTAATTCCTGGGAGTTGTAGTGATTTAGGGAATGAAGGCCTCACATGGAATCATTAGTTTTGACCCCTGATTGGGACATCAAGTCTTCAGAAAAGTTTCTCTGAAGTCATTTGGGTTTTAATGAGGTCAAAATAACCAGGTCACAGAAATTGATACCATTGTCATAAATAAAGAATAGAAAGCATTTTTGGCTCTTACCATTAGTACATAGACAGATGGACTGTTCTTTGTCATAAAACTAAGAACCTTCCTTAAATCTTTTCCTTAATTGTATTTTGCCTGAACTGTTTTGTAGCTATTTTTATCTATAATCTGTATTAGGAACAAATACATCTATTTCAATCTCTCAACTAAGATTTATAGTAAAACAAATTTATTTCTTATTAGTCTATTCTTTGATTCATTGCATAGTATTGGAAAGATGACCTGCATGGTGAGTCATTCTCTACATGCTCATTTGGGAAGCAGTGGGAAGAACACTGAGCCATTATCAAAAAGGGGCCACAGTTTCTCTTTTTCCAACATGATAATCCAATTCTCAACTCCAAGACAGGAGAAAAAAGTAAGGGATCTTTTTCGCCTGCCGCAGCCCCTCACCATCTCTATCCCTACCCCTCCAGTCCATAGGTTGGGATAGAAGAGGATAGAAATAAGATGTTGATTTCCAATTTTTTCTGTCATTTACTTAGTCACTGATTGTAGGCCAACTGATTATTGTGTGTTGTGTGCTGTGTTTTCTCTATAAAACCCAGTTCAGACTCAAGTGTTCAGTCATCAGCCTGTCTGGATGGCAAGTTCACTGGAAGGTTGCCTTGATGTGTTCCACATGCTTGGAATAGACTCATAAATAATGGATCCTTGTTAAATATTTTATGTTATCAAGGCCACTGAGGGTCCTAGCATGTGAATTACTAAAGCCCTCTCGCTGCTTACAACACTTCTACTACTCTATCAGCCAAGTCCAAGGCTCAGAACTGCAGGTTGGACTCTAATCAGCCTGTTAGGTTGGGGCTGCCATGTCTCTCCATGTGGCTTGATGTAGGAGAGCAGGCAGGAAGCAGTGGTCAGAGCACTGAAAGCTCAGAGGAGTGAGTGACTACTGGAATGAACTCAGATCCTGGGTTTGCACAGGGTGGTTAAGCCAACTCTGAGCCCTGCCTCCTGCCTGCTCTTTTTTTTTTTCCTTGACTGGCTTTCTTGGGCAGGGCTCCTTGGTTCCTGTCATAGGGGTCTTTCAGCATCCTCTGGGCTCTATGATTCAGGCCCTGAAGTTTATTTATTAGCCTTTTCTAGTTTCTGCCCGAGTTTAAAAATTAAATGTCTTGTTACATTTTTTTCTTCTTCAATGCAGCCTGGTCTGTCTGGAAGAAATCTAACTTATATTCTTGGTTCTGGTAGTCAATGGGCAACATTAGGAAAATCATGTTGCCACGGATTTTCTACTCCTGGAATTCATATTTAAAAATGACTTTGCTGGAATGGTTAAGGAGCATGTACAATATGCTGGATACTGTATTGGGCATTTTCATGAAGGGTCTCCTATTCTAAGCACTTGAACATCTGCAACAGGATGAGACATTGAATTTAGGGCAGGCTGATCCCTGAGAACCATGCCATATATTGTCTATTATAACCTTCGGACACTTGAGGCCAGCATTGCTAGAAGGCAAGTTTTAGTTAAAGCTTTATTATACAGATGAGGATATTGAGATGCAGAGAAAGAAAATTTTTGCTCAAGGTTATACAGATATTTAACGGGAGATCTGGGATGGGAATGCAATGTCCCAGCTTCCAGCCCAGTATTTTTTCCACTTTGCATCTTCCCTATGATTCTGAATGATTTTGGAGTAGTGGAGCCCTGTCAATGGACATAATATGTAATATATCCCCCTTACTCAAGTGCCACATAATCTATGCTTACGTCAAAATTTTTTAATGTAAAAACTTTCAATCATATACGAAAGTAGAGAATAGAAAAATAAACCTTCATATGCAGAATACCAGCTTGAATCATTATCAACATTTTGCCTCTTTTTGGTTTCATCTATCTTCCTTTTTTAAATTTTAAGTATTTTTTTCCATTGAGGCATTTTATTTGCATGTACATATTACATCCCTAGAAAAAGAATCCCAGGATTTTCCCTCCTGTGTGTTTTCGGCTTGCTTCTTCTTGGTCCGTGATGCCAGTTGAGGTTATCAGTACAATGAAACCAAACTAGTGGGTTGGGAGCAGATTGTCCTGCCATTTTTCTAGATCTTTGAGCTCGACATCAAATCTGGGACTGATCATTCTACACTTGTTTAACCGGCCCATGGGGTTCACAACAATTTCCCCAGCTCTGTGATCATCAATGATTTCAAATTCGCCAATGTAGCCATGCTTCATCATCAGTTAGAAACTGGACAATGACTTTGGAGTATGGACTAATAAGAACTTAATATTTTCCTCTCTTTTCAGCATTGTTAATGCTCTTGAGAGCGTCTGCCAGGACATTCATGTGCACCTTATGGCAGCGTGGAAAGATGGCAGAAAGAGCTAATTGTTAAGTATTTTAAAACAAATCCCAGACCATATCATTTCTTCTACAAATACTTCTGTATGCATTTCTAACAGTTATGAAATGCCATCATCATACTTAATAAAATTAACAATGATTTCTCAATATTACCCAGTATGCATTCTATATTCAGTTTTTCTCAATTTTTCTCTAAAAAGTTACTTTTAACAGTTGTTTTTCTTTTTCAAATTACAATCAAAATAAGGAGACTGCATTTCTTTTGCTGGGCTATGTCCTGTAAAGTTTTTTTTTAAACATTTAATACATCTCCATACTTGTTTTTTCCTACTATTTATGGGTTAAAGAAATCAAGTAACTTTCCTGTAAAATTTCTCATATTGTGGACTCAGCCAACTGCAACCTTGAGATGTTGTTTAGCATACATTCCATATATGTCCTATAAACTGGCAGATGTATCTAGAGGCTTAATTTGATTACAAGTTTATTTTGAGAGCAAGAATATATCATGGATGGTGTTATGTACTTCCAAATTGCATTACATCAAATGATAGTAACACCTAGTTATTCCACTTCTAGTAATGTTAAAATTGCCTGGTGAGTTTAGGTAATGTAAGCCTGATCCAACCATTATGAAATTCCACATTGGCTTCTCACCTAAGGGTTTTAACTACCATTGCCCAAATCAATGATGTCAGTAAGGACTATAAAGTTTTGATTTTTTATTCCGCCATTTTTTTTGCTGCATTTATTGATTGAAACTCTTACATAAAGAACTTTTCCTTGTCAACTATTCATCTACTCTAAAATACAATGCATACAAGAAAGGCAAGTTAAATGCTTTATTTTTTCTTTCGTAATAATGAATCAGTACCCTAACAATAGTGTCCAATGAGGCATTACCATTTTGGAATTTTAAGAACTCAGGGAGCTTACATATTTGATGTGTTTTAAACTATGCATTAATAATGTTTTTGGTGTTCAAATCATCAATGGCTAGCAGAAGCTTCTTCAAGTTAGTCCTGTGTTTGACACAACCACCTGTAACTTCTTTGCCTTCTGGCATAATAGATGTCTCAGACTCTTGTTGCACGTACCCCGCCTTAAACCTGAAATTGGCCATTTCTCCAGGGAGTCCTAATTCATTTTAGTGATAAATATTATTCAGAAAGCGTTATTGGTTTATAAGGGTCATTATTGCCTCTTGATTTTTTAATAAGCATGAATTAGAATGATATTATTGATTTATATAATAGATTACATGGTTTTTACTTTTATAAGTTTATATTTGTACCTCTTTTTCTGTTTTTACACACAAGAATCTTGGTATCTGATGCTTGCATAGCTCATTCCCAATCCCACCTGGCACTCAACACAGTGGAGACTGGGATCTTTTTGAGACTCATCTGAACTGTACTCATGCCTCTCCTCTTCTGGATCCCTAACACTTTCCACACTAACAGGTACTGGATTCTTTGTTGAATTGACCTGAAGTCCAAACATTTTTTTAAAAGATTTTATTTATTCATTTGAGAGAGAGCACAAGCAGGAGAGGCAGCAGCAGAGGGAGAGGGAGAAGCCCACTGAACTGGGAGTCCTACGAGGGAGGAGGGCTTGATCTAGGACCCTGAGATCATGACCTGAGCCGAAGACAGACGTTTAACCCATTGAGCCATACACGTGCCCCAGTCCAAGTATTTTTTGAAAGGTGCCCTTTGCTGAGGCCCAGGAAAGTAGGGGGCAGGGAGTCCACGCATCCTAGCTATTTTCTAATTCAGCCTTTCATTCGCCACTGAAAAAAACTGAAGCCAGCTCGTTGAAGCAATGAGAAGAGAACTAACCGAAAGGGAAAAAAAATCAGCAAAATGTAAACCACACCCACAGAATAGTTGACTATTTAGAGCTGTGCAGATTTGAATTCTAAGAGATAGCTGGATTCAAAACTTATCAACTCTCCTAAGAGCTGCCTCTTCTATATTTAAGAGAGAAGAGGACAGAAGGAGAGTCCTGGAGGTGGCCTTTTTCTCCCAGGAAGGGAGGGGGAGGGGTTGGTGGAGGGAAAAAAGCGGGTGCTCAGCTTTTGATGGGTAAAATGCCTGTGGATTGTTTTTGCCATGAGGCAGCCTTGTTCTTCACTTGTGTAAGTAAGGAAGCAGGCTACTCAAGTTTGCTCGGAAAATGGGCCCAGGGTGGGTGCAGGAAGCGTTTGCTTTCTACCTTCCAGAAGTCTCCTGCAGGCTGCTGTGCCGGGAAACATTTGGTTGAGTGGATGCATATCCATCATATGGTCACATTTCCAAAAGTCCAAGTTTATTTCTTTCTAGTAATTGGTCCTCTGTTGACTGAAAGCTACAATATTTAAGAAGAAATTTTGTAGAAGACAGGCCATGCATTTTTTTGCCTTTGTTCTTTAGAAAGCAATATAGTATTCTGTGAAACATTGCTCGTGGCATCCAAAAACTTTTCCTTGGATTTCAACTAATTCAGCTCACTGTAATTCAACAAATATTTATTGACTATTTATTTGTAAGATGTTTATAATGCTTATAAGCATCCTGCGATGAGTGGTTAGTGAGAATTTACACCCTCAAACAAATATGTTTAGAAGCATATTCTCTGTATCACTAGAATCATTTTATTATCCGTGTTTAGGAAACAAACCGATAAAAATGCATCTTGATATACTTTCTATCTTTTGGGCACGAACAGGCGCTGCTACTTGGGTCTTGAATAATCTTCTGAGGAGCCGGCACATGTCCCGGCATTCGTCTCCCTGGAAAACATCTATTTGAATTTCAGCTTTGTCTTTGAAATAATAGCCTGACCATGTTTCCAAAGAACATGTCTGCAGTCTGTACCAATTTTCCTCTGTACTGTGTATCTCTTCATAAAAAGATAAAGCACTAGCATTTTTTTTAAATAAGAAAACGCCTCTCCAAGGAAACTTACTAAGACCTCCATGCAGAGGAATAGGTGTGGCATCTCCAGGTAACACCTCAGTGCTGTTCACTAAAAATCAGATTGGAATGGATGTTAACTAGACTTACTGTGGTGATTACTTTGCAGTGTACACAGCTATCAAATTATTACGTTGTATACCTAAGAACATTCTGTGTCAATTCTGTCTCAATTTTTAAAAAAATCACATTGGAGATAAAGCTAGAAAGAGGTTCAAAACCAGTTGGAATTTTCTTTCATCTAAAGTTGCTTCTCAGGGGCACCTGAGTGGTTCAGGAGGTTAAGCGTCTGCCTTCGGCTCATGTCATGATCCCAGCATCTTGGGATGGAGCCCCAAGTCAGGCTCCTGGTTTAGCGGGGAGCCCGCTTCTCCTTCTCTCTCTGCCCCTCCACCACTGCTTGTGCTCTCTCTCTCAAATAAATGAAATCTTCAAAAAAAAAGGTTATAAAATGTCAAATAAAAAAAAGTTGCTTCTCACATTTCTGAATGGTATGGAATGTCCACCCTGTTGGTGACTTCTTCATCCTGTATCAGTGACAAAGCCCAAGTCCAGGCACATCATTATAGAACTGTTAAATTGCATAAGTCTGCACTCTGTATGAAGACCCACACAGCACCACACCAGCTTGAGCATAGCAGCACCCTCGAATATATCCCAATGAGACCTAGAATAATAAATCGATAAGAACAAGACATGAGTATCAGAGACTGATGAAAAAAAATGTTACATCAACTGAAAGCAAAGTCCATTTCACCTTTATGAAAACTGCCAAGCTCCGTAGAGGTAAGCAGTTTGCACGGAGTTGCTCAAGGGTCTTGGTTAGGGCTAATGAAGGAAGGGTGCCTCATGCAGACGCTGTTCTCCGTTGCAAAGGAAGAAGGAAGTGTAATTGTACCTTTCATCTGTGGAAGTAATAAGGAATAGAGAAATTATACGGCAGATGGTACTGAGAGGCTTTGTGAACTACTCTGCCGCATTTTCCCCTGAGCCTGAAAATGTTTGTTATGTGACTGTGTTTTGCCTCTTGCTGCACTAAAGCCCTGGAAATGAATTTTTGATGGTTCAGTATGAGCCCTGTGAGGGAAAGTTGTCAAATAGGATATGAAGAGCTCTTACAACACATCTCTTAAAAAGTAGAATGTGTTTTGGAAGAAAGGTTTGCTTGGGCTTTTCTCGCCATAGGTCTGTCTGGGTTTTTACTTGCCACTGGAAAAGCAATGCTGCTCCCTTATGGCAAATCCTTTAGTTCTGCTGCTGCAACCATCCATCCACGGCTGCACCAGGCCCACGGTTTCTGATCACAGATTTCTGTGCCTCTGCTGCTGTGGCGTTGAGGCATGTGATGGTGCCTGGTAGGAAGTAAACATGCCTGTGACAGGCCAAGATGGTGAACTCAGCTAGTGGGATCTGTCAAAAGTAAACTTGGATAACGATCAGTGGAGACAATAAAGCCTTCATTGTTGGCTACAGAGAGTGATGCCATCCAGCAAGCTGTTCTTTGATTTTACTGCTCCGGTGAGTCTAGTACATCTAACATCCTGAGGGGATAGCACAGTTGAAAGACTCCATACCAGAAAAGAGAAGAAATCCTAAAGTGACAAATAAGTCTAGTTGGGAACCATCAGAGCATTTCATATTTTAGAGGATTTTATTTTCAAGTTCTCCTTCAGCTCACATAGAAGCCCTACTTTCCTCTTTCTCTTTCTTGGCCAAAGGATGGGGACCTGGACAGGAGTTCTGGAAAGGCCTATAGAGACCCTGATGGCTTGCCGTTCTGGTGGCAGCAGCTGGCGGAGGCCTATGATGCTATGCCTGTCGGTTTAATCTCACAGTTCTGGCTAATGGGCACCACGTTGTCCAGCAGTGCTTTTCCTGGAACTGTCTTAATGACTGTGAATATTATTTTGAAAGGTCCAACACCTGATCTTCCATCAACAGACCTGGCTATTTTGCTTTTAAATGTCCACAAGAGCCAATTATCTTGAAAATCCTCAATTAAGTGTACCAGATTGAATTATAGAAGTGCACATTTTAGGAAATTCCCTTTGCATTCTAAATATGCCCCGTTGAGGTAGAGTGTTAATGGTGAGACTATTTCCTTTTGCCTTTTTTGTACTTTGTCCCATTTTGGAGTACTTGCTTTACAATGTCTCTTGTCCTCAAAGGGGAGGGGTCCTGTGTTGGCATTCAGCCTCCTGAGAAGTGGTAAGCCACTTCTTCCAATGTCCTTATGTGACTTATAGGATGAAATACACATAGCAAAATGACACCTGGTTGCTTGTTGTGAAGTTTTATAGTGCCACTGGACTGTAGACAAGACCTATTGTCAAAATTACTTCTGCTCCATATAGTGAGCCACTCAGAGGGCAGGCTTGTCATATCCCTGATAGAGACATCAATGCTGTGGTTATCGGCGGAATTGGACGCCATCATAAGAAACCTGGAGTTGGTTTATTTACAGAGAAAATAAGAAATGTACAGTAATAATCTCAGTTGTGAAGAGGCTGAGGGGAAAAAAAATTGAAGAATTTTAGGAAGAAGATTTTCTAGCTTTTGAACTATGCTCAGGAATATCTGTTGAATGGCCCAGTGGGTAGAAAACAGCTTAGTCTCACAATTGACCAATTTCTGAATTCATCTGAATTAGGAATTCATCTGGGATGTAAAGAATTTTACATAGATCTTTGTTTCTGTTTATTTCTCCTTGTACCTGTTGTAGCCACCGGTGGAATACTGGAGAGGCAAAGTGGTGGTGGGTATTACTGTTAAGTATTTGGATTTTTGTCCTAGCTGCCAGAAGAGTAGATTTTAGTTTACATTTATGTTCCATGAACAGGGTTGAGCATCTTATTATATGTTTAAAAGCCATTTACATTTCTTTTTCTAAGAATTTTTTATTGTTACATCTTGCCTATTTAAAAAAATCTGATTGTTGGTCTTTTCTTCCCTACTTTTAGAAGCCCAGTTTATTAGGGACATTAGCTGTTTGTGTCTGTGATACATTTTACAAATCTATTTCCCTAGTTTGTCATTTTTCTTGTACTTTGCTTCTGCAAATATGTTTTAATTTTATGTAGCTAAACTTATCGATACTTTTCTTTATTGCTTTTGTGTTTTGAATCATAACTGGGGAAACTGTGCATTTTCAGGTAATGAAGGAGTTCATCTTTTTCTTCTCATACTTGTGAGGTTTTATTTCCTATATTTTAATCTCTAACCTATTTGAAATTTTCATGGTGTCTAATATAATGAATAGATTCTATTTTATCATTTCCCATATAGCTATTTAGTTATTCAAATAGTACCTTATTAAGAAATTCATTCTTTCCCCATTGCTTTGAGGTTCTGCCTTTCCCATACACTAAATTTTCACACGCAACTATGTCTATTTCTAGGTTTTCTGTGTTGTTCTATTACTCTGCCTTGGTATCCATGAATCAGTATCATCCTGTTTCTAATTATATAGACTTTATCATTTATACTCTAACAATAATTTATAGTGTCATTTCATATATAGTAAGAATAGCTTCCCCACTCAACCTGACTCATTGTGCTCCTTTTCCAGGGTGTTTGTAGTTATTCTTGCTTGATTTTTCTTCCAAGTTAACTTTATACCACCTTGTCGAACTCCAGTAAAAAATAATCTGTTGATATTTCCTGAGATGGCATTTAGCATATAAATCACCTTAGGGAACACTGATATCTTTACAGCACTGAGTTTTTCTACCAAGGCATTCTGCCCATCTTTCCATTTTTCAGTAAACCTTGTAGTTTTTGGGAGTGCTTAATGACTTTCCTCTTGTAAGTTTTATATATTTCTTAATCTTGTTGAGTTTATGTGTAATTTTTTTTCTATATGTAAATAGTCTTCTTTTCCTCTATATATTTTAATTGGTGCTTATTTTATATGTGAGGGCTATTTGTAAAAATATCAACTTAAAACTATTGTGCTCAATTCTCTTATTGTTAACAGTGGTTTTCTATTAATTTAGTTTTGGGGGGATGTTACAGATATATAATTCTATCACATGCATTCTTTTTTTAAATAATTTTTGTTATATTAGTCACCATGCATTCTCTCATATGCATATTCTTTTTAATTCTTATGCTACAATTTCTTTGTCTTGTTTTATTACTTTGGCCCAAATTACCACCACAGTGTTCAGTGTGTAGCTCTGTAGTTATTCACAAAGAATAAAGTTGATCATTTGGGTGACCCTGTCCTCTTTATCTTACTTCTGCTCTCCTTCTAGTAGAGATGTTAGGACTGGCAGTGTTCTCAAGATTAAGCATGAAAGAGACAATGGGAATCTAGGAAGCTGGATAATTTACAATTGGGAATTCAGACATTGGAATATCTATGGTTCACGTTAAATGTGTCATTTACCTGCCAACATGTAAATGCTTCATTTCTTTGGGAGTTGCTGAGGTAATATCTCCCCTAATTGTCAAGAACCTGCATACTTACAGAGATATTTAACTTGAATCATTTCTCTTGCCAGCGTTAAGATCATGGATAAGTAAAGAACTTAACTTGGATAAGAAGACCTTTTCTCATACCTTCTGCCTAAGCCAAAAAGCCAATCCCTTAAAGTGTTCCTAACACTTATTTAGGAATATAAGGTGTCAGGTCCCAATACCACATTTCCCCCCCTCTCTTTGCATACATGTAACACACCAAACTGAGGTCTGGAGATGTTATGTAACTTGCTCAAAATTATACTACTCGTAGCTGGAGGTGGGCTTAAAACCCAAGACATGGATTCTAGACTGCCTCCTACGTGCTCCAAGTCTCTCCACTGCAAGCCCTTGGTTTGGATATAAACAAGCACTGACAATGAGTTACCTTTGAGTAAGGTCTTCCAAGGTATGTGTTTTCATGGCTGCTTCTAAAATAATTACCAGTTATCTTCAAGTGATCACTGGCATTAACATTATTAAAGAGTCAATCATGTTTAAGGAGCCATTTGGCCGTGCGACTTTGTCACATTTGCTGACAGCAGAAAATGACCCAGTCTATGAATCTGAAAGTTGCATTTCAATATTTTGAGGAAGATATTCATGTCAGAATATTGTCCCCACTTTTGGTCCCATGTTACTTTTCTGGCTTTAATTCAATCTGTTTTTTAAAACTTTGAACAGAACAAGAACAATTGGCATGCTTTAAAGCTTCTCTCTCTGCTTCCACCTGGAGAGTAAAGCTTAGAAAATTGAAAAAAAGAATAGACTCAAGAATGAGCTGCTGCTGTTTTTAGAGAATGAACTTCACATGCCTCTCATACTCTCTCTTCCATATTAAAAGCTAGGTTATTTTTTAATACTCTTTATAGTTTTACAAAAATGTTATGTGCTTTTAAAAGTATTATGCATGGAGACAATAAGAAAATTAAATAAAATCATTTTTTCCCATTAGCAGGTATTCAATGATGTGTCAGATCTTGATAGAACTTAATTTGTCTTCTGTCAACTTTACTTTTGGGTTTCCTGATTCTAATTTTTTGAAAGTTGACAGACGTCATGTTATTGTCACTAATTTCTCCCACTCGGCTCTCAGAAGTTCATTGTTCTGAGGAAGAAATTGTCATCTTCTCTCTTCTCTCCACTGGTTCTGTTTAAGAAAGCAAGGATCTTTTATATGTGCCTCAGTACAAGCTGGTATTTGATTTTAGAGTATCCTGAGTCCTGTTCTAGAAAGTTCTGACCTGCTTGCTCTTTAGTCTTCATAGCCTCTCTGTGGTGAAGGAGAGAGGGTAAAAGGGTGAGTTTGCTGTGTCCCAAAAGGATAAAGCCCATGAGCTGACACTTAGCTACTGGGGACACCTGCTTTAACACATGTAGCAAAGTGAAAGCTCTCACAACTGACAGAACTCGGCTTCAACCACAGAGCAGACCAGCAAATGCACTTTAGTGTTGAGCCATTACACATACCTGTCTAAAGCTCCTGCAACCTTCCCTTTGACATATAACTTTTTCTGTGAACTACTCAGTCAGTGACATTTAAATGGCTAATTTAAGTGCAACCCAGTTGGTGGACTCTCCGTTTACTGTCTAATTTGGGGTCCATCCCTGAGGCGGACAGGCAGCTGAATGCTCCAACCACCTCTGATAATCATGGCCTGAGAAGAATTAGAAATTTGGAGGAGTAACATTGCCATGTTGGTAAAGCTTTTGTGTCTCTGTGGTGTGAGCCTGGCCCCATGCTTGGGAGCCTGGTGGCAGCCATGGAGAAGGATCAGCCTCGTGAGCAGGGAACTATCTAGGCCTCATGCTCATGTGACTTGATAGAATTCCTTTCTTACTTTTTCTTCTTTTATAAAATATAGGGTCATGTGAATACATGACTAGGACCTTGGAAGGGGTCTAATGAATTCTCTTTGCCTTTGTGGATTTTTGCAGTAGCTTGTCTCTTGCCTTAATTTCCCCATTATGTGATCTCTCTCCCCTTTCCTAACTTCTTCTCAGTTATACATACTTTGAGGTGACTTTCTCCTCATTCCACACTCTACTCTTAGGTGATTGTATGAACGGTTTGTTAGGATGGCTCAGTTTAGGATATTCTGACACAGTCATTAATAGCATCCTTTTTCACTCTTGAAACTGACCTGGTTTGGATGATAAGTCTTGTCACTTCCTTATTGCTTTTAGCGACTTTATTATTACATTTCATTATACTTCGTTATTACATTACACATTGCTTATTATGAAAATGCTTAGTTTATGGCCATATTTACTTTTCCTCCTAAGCTAATTTTGGCCATTCACACTCCTTCCCAAATATAGTTAATGTCTGAGTTGCAACCAATCAGGGCTGGCATTGGATACTTTATTATCAGTTTGCCCTACCAGCAACATGAGCACAGTGTCCAGACTTATTTGGAAAACCAGCAGTGCAAAACGTGAACATCCATCCACATAATAGTTATTCTGTCTCAGGACAAAAACCTCCCTGATCCTGAAAACTGACCTTCCCCATATTCTTTCCTATTTATTATCATATAAAATTGTCCAAGCTAGATACTTCCACTTACCATGACAGAATATGTGGCTTGGGAAGAAAAATTTCAATGGTTTGTTTTTTTGGAGGTGACTTTTTATGGTCTGTTTATATGACATATACCTTGACAAAATGGTTTGTATAAATATGGTCTCAGTCCAAACTGCTAGATGTGTGATAGGACAAGCATTAAAGAGATGACAAAAGCTTCATCCAAAAGTACTAGTGCCTGCTAAGCTTATTTCACATTTGGCATGGTACAGATCACATCAGAGGTGGCTGAGAGCCTCAGGAACCCTAGACATAGGGAAATATGGGTTATTGCTGGGAAGTCAGGCTTTGGCATCAGACCTGGTTTTTAATTTGTTCTTTGTTCATAAACTTATGGTGGTCTTGAGGTAGTTAATGTCTCTGAGCCTTAACATCCCTCTCTGTAAAATTGGCATAACGATACCACCTACCTCATCGAATTTTTTTTAAAGATTTTATTCATTTATTTGACAGAGAGAGAGAGACAGCCAGTGAGAGAGGGAACACAAGCAGGGGGAGTGGGAGAGGAAGAAGCAGGCTCCCAGCGGAAGAGCCCGACATGGGGCTCCATCCCAGAACTCTGGGATCACACCCTGAGCCAAAGGCAGACACTTAACGACTGAGCCACCCAGGCACCCCTACCCCATCGAATTTTATAAAAGTTCAGGGAGACACTGTACACACAGCATGAAGCATGCTGTTAAGGAAGCTGTAGTTGCCACCACCATCAGTGTCGTTTGTCTAACTGTCCTGTATTCTATTGGCATTTCTGGCATCACTGGGGAGAAGTGGAGTTGTGGTTATGGGAAAACACTAGGAGTAAACATCAGAACCAGTAGGTTTTTATAGGAAAATATGGAACCCAGAAACAAGGGCCTAGGCTCTTCACTGACTGTCTCTGTGACCATGAACACTTGGTTCCCATGACCAACCAATGTTGTTCCCAACATGGTTCCCATGTTCCCAACCAACCAATACATACTAAATTAGTTTTAAAAATGCAAAGTATTACATGCAAATGTGATGGGTCCATTGCTTTCGTTTGTTGTTATGAAGATTATGGACCAAAGGAGCTCTGGTGAGGGTGTCTGCCCAATGAGGCTCCATCAGCAGAGGCTACTTAAAGACCACTGCACACATTTTGCTGTGTTCTGATTATGTCTTGGTTATGGACTTGGCCATATTATCATAAGGAGAACATTGATTTTATATACACTGTGTGAAAGACACAGTATCCTACCTCACCCTTCCCTACCTCTAGTGCTGGGGTCAGGGGACACGCTCTAGCACCAGCACAGCATCTACATGTAGGACTTTGGAAGTCAGTTGATGTCTCTAGACATCTGTCCTCATTTCCACAGTGAGGAGTTGAGAGTAGATCTCCCCAAGCAATCCACTGATGACTCTGACACCTACAGTCTAAGTGATCACCCACTTGCCTGGAGTATGGCAGGTCCTAATCGATTTGTCTGACCTTACTGCCTCTACAACCCCTTCCTCCATATCTCTTCTTCCATCACACATCAATCTTCTCCAGTGGCCATCTACAGTGTCTTCCTGTTACCCTTGGGATAAAGACAAGCCCAGTCCTCAGGCCTCCAACCCTGTCCTGGCCTGGCTTGCCTACTTCTTTACCTTATTTTGCCGTGTCACACTAACTACACTAGCTTCTTTCAGCTACACTAACTTCTTTCAGCCATGCTCATGCCTCTTTGCCTGGTCAACTCCTACTCACCCTCCTGTCTCCAGCTCAAGTGCTACTTCCTCAGGAAAACTTTCCCTGGATAACTGACCTGAGCAGACCCCTTCCTCCCAACATTGCCAGCCTTAGGTCTCTCCTCCATAGCTCATGCCAAGCGCTGCAAATTTATATGAGTTCATTGACCGTTTGATTCCTCCTTGTCTCCCTGCCCTGAACATAGCTCTTTGAGGATAGAAGTCATGTTTGTCTTTGTTCAATGCATACCCTCATATACCTGGCACACAGAGGTGCTGAAAAACTACTTTCTGAGTGAATAATAAAGTGGATGCAATACACATAAACTATTAGATAATTTAAAAACTCCCACATATTGTGATTCTGTTTTTTTATTCATCAATTCAGGGCTGTTCAGTATGATTCTTATATGGGATGTCCCAATAAGGTCCCAGTCCCATTATTTCTAGGCATCTAATTTCTAAGAATCTAATTCTAGGGATTTAATAAATTAAGTGGACACATGTATTTTGGAATTCTTTCCAAGATTTGAAATGTGAGTCATTTAAGTAAGAGAATCAGAATTCCAGAAAAGCCCCACAGAACTGATGGTGAGCAAGTTTTCCCTTCTGGCCTGCCTCTGGTCAAAGCTGCCCACCCGAGCTCCCTGCTGGGATGAAACTGATGTGATAACTGCACAGAGAGCTTGGCTCTTCACGAGCCCATAGGTGGTAGGTCCTGCGGTGCTCTACTCATCTTTATTCAGTCTTGGTTCTCCTGGCCTCTCTTGTTCCTTCCACACTTCTGGGCTCTGATTCCCTGAAATGCCACAAGCCCCCCTTGTGCTTATTAAGTCTGTAGCTTCCAGGGGGCAGCCTCTTCCTGATGCATGTCTCTCCTGAGCTCCACTGGGCTTTGACGTTCACCTCTGTTTCCCTGATCTTGTCCTCTGCTCCCAGCAGACCTGCCTTCCAATTCCTCAGTGACTCAGCATGACTTCACCAGGGTCTTCATTTTGATGTTTTCAATTGAAGCGGACTTGTAAAAGTCTCTACCTTTATTGACAGTGAGGAAAAAAAACCCTCTGCTTCAATGAAATATACCATCTGAGGTTTAAACTACATTAAGAAACAAGGTTCCTGGCATGAAAAGGAACTTGCTTTCTGTAAGAGAGAACAGGTGAAAGGAGAGTCAACAGCTTGAGGGAGAATTCCCCATAAGGCAAAATAAGACAAATTTAAGATAAGAAGACAGTTTCTCAACCCTGACTGTATATACTGATCACCTACGAAGCAGGAGGAATGTGGACTTCAGGGCTGAGATCCAGCACTGCTGATTTCAGTAGGTCCGGGAGCAGGGGGCAGAAACTTACCTTTTCAAGGACCACCAGTTGTTCAGACACAGATGCCCAAGGACAAAGCTTTAAACTGTTCTGGAAGCAACAATACCCACAGCCAAAGGACTTTGCTGTGGAGCCATTCTCAGGGGTGAACAGCCATGCTGGAAGGAATTGATGGGTGAAGACTGGGCATATAGATCTTGATTAGACGCCATGGTGGTCTGACTTCCTCAAGGGGATGAAATGTTAATGCAATAGACATTTAAACATGACACTTTTGGTGTGTGACTTAAAGACTATTTTGAATCTACATGTTGCTTATTACTCAAATGCCTCGATGGCATTTTTAGGAACATAATTTCCCTTTTTAGACGAAGGAAGAATCATGTGGAAGGATCCAATGTTGTACCTATTTTAGGTTTTTAAAGGGAACTCTGGGTGTGTTGCCAATATTTCTCTGTAGGCAACTTCCATCTTTGCTTTGTGTTTGGGGGATGAGAAGGGTTCCTATTACCTAGCCAAGGGCAAACGCATTTTTGTTCCAATATCCGGAGACACTTCAGCCTCACCTCTGCTTGTCACAGCGTTCTGTTTCTACCACGCCCCAGAGTGGGAGCAGCACATGAGCCTGTGAGGACAGCAGCAGGCTCCGGTTATGTGCACTGGGATAGACACACATCAGCCAGCACTCCCGGCAAGCTGGCTTCCACGGTCACTAAAGCAGAGTAAGAGGGATGGCACGTTTGCTAGGGAAGCAATGACTGAAGAGTTATGAGATATTCATGTCTAGACAGAGTATGATTCTGGGTATCAAATTAACTGGAGGCTGCTTAACTGTTTTTCTGACTATAAACATATACATGCTTACTGTAGAGAATTAGAAAATATTTAAAAATATGAAGAATAAAATAAAAATTCCTTATAAACCGACTACTCAGAAATAAATTTAGCAACATTTTGCATTTTGCATATATCCTTCCAATATGAAATATATTTAAAATATATGTTATTACAAATATCTATCAACTATTTATATATATCACACACATATGACATTTACATCTTAATATATATTATGTATTAAAAATGGGAGAATATTGCTAAAATTATTTATGTATGAGGTATATATATGTTCATATATATACACAGAAGCAGAGACATAAATTACTTTAAAATTTGGATATTATTAATTTTTTATCTAACATTATGTTGTGACATTTTCCCATGGGATTCAAGATACTTCAAATACATGATTTGTAACAGCTATATGATCCATAATGCTATTGATCACAATGAATTATTACTCTATTTTGGGCCATTGATATTGTTTCTAAATATTTATTACTATGAAGGAATGTTTCAATGAATAATCCTGACTTACATTTTTGTCTATATCTTTGATCATATTAACTTGTGGCTCCTTTAATAAACTCAAACCAGGTAAGACTGTTTTAATTTAGTGTCTCTCTGGAATTGAGTCAAGAAACACTTCCAAAATGAACTCACTGAATGGCTTTCCAAATCTCTTGCTCTCAGAGGAAGGAAAGGAACCTGAGAAAGCCCCTTCTCTTCCTAGCTTTACAGGCACAAAGCTCTCTTCTCTGTCTGTTAAGCACCTACAGATTCACTGGGAACCCTAGTTAACTCAGGTATTCAGGAAAGGAACAACACTATGGCTACCTTAGTGGCTATTTCAAAGCTTTGCTGTGTGACATTCCTGTATTTCCTAGGACATAAATTTGCTCACAGAGTGTTTGATTCTATATACAAAATTTTGCTGTGCAGGAGCTCTGGTAAAGAAACATACCCATAGGGTTAAGAAAACAATCCACAGAACCTCAGTAGGTAGGGCCTCATGCTTTGAAAGAACTAAAGACTGATAACAATTGATTAATGAGATATCAGAGTCACTGACGAGATGAAATCACTAATTACTACCTAACCTGTTTTTAGATCTAGTAGACTAGAGTTTTACAATTTCCAGCATCATCAGCCTTAGTCAGACCATGACACGAATGCAAAGTGTAATTTCCACCACCAGAATTTTTGTAATCAGCTCAATAAAAAAAAATGCTCTGGCATACTGGGAAAACATAAGTTTAGTTCAATTTTAATCTTGGGGAATGAGAATTTGGAGTCATGACTTAGAATTTCTAAGAAAAGGAAATTCAATAGTGATATGATTCAATGCACACTGCTTCCTTCATTCAGTGCAGATGGGCTAGCTGTTCAAGTGTTGTCTCCTGCCAGCTTATGTTGAGAGACATGTGCAGTGCCTGTCTCAGACTTTTGTTTGGTGGAGATCTTTGTGATGTCTCTGGGGTTGGGGGGGCACCTTTTGCTGTAGTCAGGCCCATATCACCAGCCCGGGTGCCCCCCATGCTCATGCCATCTCTGGATTCTACTTCTGCTTCCCTCCCCTTCTACTGTCCCTGCCACATCCAGCACCTACGTCTCCTGTCCCTCTGTTGTGTCCTTGGCTTGTCTTTTCATGGTGACCTTCCGCACATTGCCCTGGTGTGGAAGTCTCTGCCCACAGCCAGCCCTCATGCCGTCATGATCATGTTTTGTGGGTGTTATCACTGGAGGTCTGCCTACTCAGGGTTACTGCCCTGCTTTACCCACTTTCTGTCAGATTGAGTGATATGCTTTGTTCCTTTAAGCTCCTGTCTCTTCACCTGTAGAATGAGGCTCATAAGACCAATGTCGTAGGTTTTGAGGACTAAGTGAGGTAATAGTTAGCTGGCACATGGTAAGGATTGAGTGTTAATAATATCAACAATGATGACGTTGGAAAGTCAATTGGGTACTTTTCAAAAATCAGGGAACTGGCTCTAAGCTTCTGGTTTTATAACCACAGGACCTAGCACAGGGTAGAACATTTGTCGATGATCAATCCTTACTTGTAATTTGACTTGTTCCTAGAGTTTGGTGGTTATCTATTAGGATTACCTTTCTGGGACATGTCTGGCTTTCCTGATTGTGACCTCTGTGGTGTCTGGCCACGTAACTCCAAGGTTGCAGCCTCTTTTGCATTTTATACATAACCAGGGGTGTGTTCATAAGTGTTTACCAACCAGTTCTAGAAGATAAAGCCCTAATTTGAAACATTCCTGGGTTCCTGTGATATGAATAATTTCACCAGGGCCAATTTCAAGCTACCATCATGACATGAACTTGTTCACAGCAGCCCTGGAAATTTTGCAATGGACTCTCTGGAGATGCTGGACACATCACAATTCACGCTCTGTAAAACTAGAAACTAGAGGGCTTAGGTAGTGCATAACTCCGATGTCAGAATTCATTGGTGATGGACTGGTGTCCTGCATGCTGTTTACCTTTCCTGAGACCCTGAGTGAAATTCAAATTCACATTCAAAAATCCATCCTCCAAAACACATGGCCGCACTTTGGGTCCTGTTGTTGGGTCTCCCCCACAATCCTGGCGGTCACAATGAGGAAAGTCAAAATTCACTTGCTTTGCAGGTTAACCATTTCATCAACAGACCTCTTGCTTGTCATATGATATGAAAATGGATCTTTTGAGCACCGTCAATGAATTCCTTGGAATTATTGTCTTTTCTGGCAGAAGGACTTTTCTTTCTGAGCCATCATTCAGCTGTTAAATGAACAAGGCAAGTGCCAGTGCCATATATGTTCATTGGAATATCCTCCAAAGAGCTGCTGCACGGGGCCACATTTGTAGTACACAGCACTGGGGCATTGGCTACAGTGGGAATGATGCCCCCTGCAGTTGTGACATGCTGCTGCCCTTTCTATTTTTATTTATAGGTGTTCCCTACTATACTCAGGGAGAAATTAAAACCAAAGAGCTAGAAACTCAGAAATTTTAGAAGGGTCTAATAGTAGAGCTTCTCCCACTCAGATCTATAGAAAAGGGGTCAGTCCCTGTTTAACCCTATGGAAGATAAATGGTCTGTATGAAATTTGGCAAAGATATATTGAGTGGTTACCACCTATAAGGGCTCTGATAATGCAATTATTACATTATATTGCCTCAGTGTACCAGCATAAATTTGCAGCTTCCCATCACCCTGCCCTAGAAATCTCTTTTATAAAGTAGCACTCTCTTCACCTTCTGTTGGTTAGATCATATACCTCAGTGTATTCTATTGTTCACCCTGCTGGTACAATAGGGGTAATGAAGACACACAGAATGTAGGCCACCTTCAAAGAGCCCCTATCTTGTTGGGAGGCCACATGAGCATACATGATACTCTGATAATGAATGCATAAGCATACCGCTCAACAGGGACATACCGACTTTGTTTAAAGCCCAGACATATGAGAAGTCATCTTTCTAGATGAATGCTGCCCACTTTAATTACTTTTGGAAATTGAATGATTATTTCTCCAAAGCTGCTACAATTGTCCAAACTGGGTTTACATTTCCTCTTCAGGAACTGCCTGCAGAATCCATGACACATTCTTTCAGATAGTCATAGTTAGCATAATTTTTGAGAGTAGATTTAGGAAGAATTCTTTGGTAAACTTATAGTCTCATAAACCTTTACAAATGTAGCAGATGTTATAGGCTGGCTTTTTCAGTATCTAACCAGCTCCCATCCCTTTGCCTTCTTTTATTACAGAGGTCAGGAAACTCAAATAGTCTGTCTCCTGGCATTTGTGTGCAGTTCAGATGACCAGACAATACAGCCTTTGCAATAATATGCAGGTAGAAGTTCTTGGGAAGGTGTCCTTCCCCCCTCCCCCAATTTAACAGGCAAAGCCTTGGATGGAGGAAGTTTTTGGCCTTTTGTCTTCTTCTGTGCCTGGGGGATCTTCTAGATCCTTCTAGTTACTGGGGAAGAATATTATCCCCTCCCAGATCCTGGGGGAGAGTATTAACCAGTTTACAAACATGAGGACATCTTGAGGACAGAAACCTAATGGTAGTTGGGCAAAATAGGAGGAGGTGGGCTCCTGACAACATCATGCAATGGCCATCCCAGCCCTGGACTTTATGCCTCTGGACATCCCATTACTTGAACAAAATAGACCTGTGACTTGTGATACATCTGCTTGTCTGGTTGTCCATGACTTACAGAGCAGTGGATTCCTGACAGAGTACTGAAGATAATTCCCTAAGAGGAATTCTAAACATGGCTTGAACCGTAGCAGAATTATTGAAATGGGTTAGGATGATTAGGGTTTTGATGGCAAGGGAGGGAGTTGACATTTACTGAGGCCTCTCCCTTATGCCAGGCACACTTCAAATGTTATTTCCTTTAAGGAGGTCAATGAAATCAGAGTTGATACCATTTCCACAGCCACCAAATGGGAGGGCTGAAGTTCAAACTAAGATCTTGATAACTTCCAAGATGAAGATGTGTGTGTGTGTTGGGCAGGTTGCTAAGACGCATTTCAGGTAAAGGACAATATTGATAAGAACAAGTGTAGGTAGGGAAAACAACAAAAAACTTTGCCTGGCTGGAGGGTAGAATTCATTTTGAGAGCACAGGAAGATAAATGTGGGCTGAGAAAAGCAGAGCCAGATTATGGAGGGTCATGAATCTTAATCCAGTGACTAAAGCCACTGGTTAATAGGAAGCAAGTGTGCGTTCTTTAGAAAGGAAATGATATGGTATGCTCTTGGAAGAGTTATCTGGCACCCGGTTCTACTATAAATAAAAAAAGGAAATAGATTTAATCAAAACCAGATTAGGTTACTTTTTAGAAGACCACTTTTGCCAACATGCTATTTCTTAGATTATAATTCTTGAATACCAGGAATAATTACTGTGCCTGCTTGATAAGCAATTCCCTTGCTAGGAACTTTAGGCAGATAAGAACACAAGGGTAGGTGTTCATGGAATAAATGAAAGAGGAATTTGCATCTTGCTTTAATGCATTTTTAGCAACTTTGCATTCTTAGTGTTTGCTACTATTTCTCAAGATCTGATAAAGGATAGAAAAGCATATTACATCTAAGATAGGAGTAGAGCATTAGAAAAATCTTTGGTAATTTGAAATTGTGCATGACACAAAATAGCAGAAAATTAATTGTTTGGGAGGCTGGTTTGATAATGCTAAGCTGCCTACTTTATATCTAATATTTAGACAGTCTCTTTCAGGTATAGTGATAATCCTTTTAAAAAAGCAGTTAAAAGTTAGCTATTCAGTCTTTAATGAAATAGGTAGCTTGATTCAAACTTTTCTTTTTTATTCTTTTTCTTTTTTCTTTTTCCCTTTTTCTTTCCTTTTTCTTTTCTCTTTCTTTCTTTCTTTCTTTCTTTCTTTCTTTCTTTCTTTCTCTTTCTTTCTTTCTTTCTTTCTTTCATCTTTTTTTTTTTTTTAGTTTAAGAGACTTCTTTAATTTAGGAATCCATCAAAGTGTTTTTCTGAGGTTTTGTCAGCACCACGGCACTTATGACAATTTAACTATAGCAGGAGGCACTGAGAACAGAGACCAAACTTAGAATTAAAATTGAGGTTATGTGAATATTATAAAATTATTATCCATAGATACAAATGACTCTGACCAATCATTCTACTTTTTCTGAATATAATAATGTTTCCATTTTCTTTTTCTGCAAATACGCTGTCTGTCAAGTCTAGATTGTGGACCCTGAGATTATTATATATAGGACACGTTAATAGATGTATATATATATATTTTTTTTTTGAGAGAGAAAGAGTGAGAAGGAGAGGGGCAAAGGGGAAGGAAGAGAGAGAAACTTAATCTGGCTCCACTCTCAGTGTGGAGGTTGACATGGGACTTAATCTCATGACCCTGAGATCATGATCTGGGCCAAAATCAAGAGTCTGATGCTTAGCTGACTGAGCCACCCAGGCGCCCCAATAGATGTCTTAATATAATTATACATGAGTAAAGTGTAATAATTATTAAGATAACTGGGGTGAGATTTGTATCAGTTTGCTTTCCTTTACACTAAATTAGTATCTTACTTAAGTTTTAAATACTTAAGACCTAGGGGCGCCTGGGTGGCTCAGTTGTTAAGCGTCTGCCTTCAGCTCAGGGCATGATCCTGGCGTTCTGGGATCAAGCCCCACATCAGGCTCCTCTGCTGGAAGCCTGCTTCTTTCTCTCCCACTCCGCCTGCTTGTGTTCCCTCTCTCACTGGCTGGCTCTCTCTCTGTCAAATAAATAAATAAAATTTTAAAATAAATAAATAAATACTTAAGACCTAGAATTATCAGAAGTATCTACATGTTGCTAAAATCTAAGCTACATTTAAGTTCTATTTAGCTCAAGAAGTTTTGACCATTTATTATCTGGGGCTACTCAGTCTGCTTTGAAGTTGGAGAGGATTGCATTCTAGGGGCTGATGCTTGTCAGGAGCCCTTTGGTAGCCTTGGGGTAAGAACATCCTTCATTCCAAAGCTCCACAGGCTTCTCTTCACTTAACCTAAGGAGACATTAAGTGCCTAAGAGGCATGACATGGGACAGTTTTATTGTGATGATTCTGTTTTGGTGGTTGACAGTGCTGAAGCTGTTTATTGCTTGCCAGTGGGCACTTTAAATTTTCTTCAAATACTATTATTTCTCTCCGAGTAGGCATCCTGTCTCAGCTCCAACTGCTATAACAAAACACCACAGAATGAATGGCTTAAACAACAGACATTTATTTCCCAGTTCTGGAGGCTGAGAAGTCCAAGGTCAAGGTGCCAGCAGATTTGGTTCTTGATGAGGTTTATCTGGCTCGCTAAAGGCCACCATCTTGCTATAGGCTGCCATCTTGCTGTGTGCTTACATGACCTCTTCTTTGTGTGAAGGTGGACAAAGAGCTCTGGTCTTCCTTCCTCTCTGTAGAAGGATGTTAATCCCATTATTAGTACAACCCTCATGATCTCACCTAAACATAATTACTTTCCAAAGCTCCCCAACATTGGGGGTTAGGACTTTGATATATGAATTTAGGGGAGACACAAATGTTCAATCCACAACACACCATTCCCGTTCCTCCAGCCTAAAACCCTCTTCTCTTTCTCTTTACTATCACTGTTTGGGTACTAAAGAATGGAAATTTCCTGAAATGGCTTCTATTTTATAATTTTATTTTTTTGTTTATTTTTTTTTCTATGAAAAAAAGAGTATTTCAAAGGAGTTGTAGTGCAAAGCCAGCAAATCTATTGGAGGACTTTGAAGCCAACTTTTCTGAGCTGTGCTGTGTGGGAGTTCCTCATGATACAGGCAACCACATTTTGCTTGTATTACTTTTTATTAAGGTAATTTGAAATCTTTCCCACATAAGTGAATCAGTAGGGAGATAATGGATACAACTTTCCATAAATAACCCATTTTTTGGAACATAAAATAGGGAACTTCAACCAGGTTTTGCCAGTAGCTGATAACAATATTCTTGGTGTCATAAAAGGTATCTTGCAGTTAAACAAAGAAAGATCGAAAAGCAACCACAATTCCTGGATTAGTAAAGTCATGATGGAAATCTCAAGTTACTTAAAAAATTTCCAAAGGACATAGTCATCTCAAGAACAACAGAATTGAAATAGGCACATTGTTAATTTATGTGGGGTTAAAAATACTTTGTATTTTTAATGATAATTTTAGCTTTTAACTTTAGCTCAGGAGTTCTGCAAATACCTGAAGGAATTTTAGTGTTGCTCACCACCTCTCCTACACACCCTTGTCAAACTGCAGGACGGCTATTGTTCTAAGTTTTAGTATTCGTGTTATTTTCTATGTGGAGACAGAATTTAGAAGTGTTGCTCTTTTGCTACCTTGTTTGGATAATTCTTCCTCTTTCTGGAGGGAAGGATGACAATAATCATATTGAATTTGTGGCCCAATTTTGTCTCCTTCCATTATAAATTTTCATCCAAAGTGCAAAACACCTGAAATAGAATGAAATCTCAGTAGAAAAAATGATGGTTGGGGTGCCCGTGTGGCCTGGTCAGTTGTGTCTGCCTTCGGCTCAGGTCATGATCCCAGGGTCCTCGGATCAAGCCCGGCTTTGGGCTCCCTGCTCAGCAGGAGCCTACTTCTCCTCTCCCCCTTCCCCTGCTCATGTGCTCTCTCTCTCTCTCTAATAAAAAATAAAACACTTTTTTTTTAAAAAAAAGAAGTTATTTTTGGTGGGTGCTGGTGGTATGACCTAGCCCCAAAGAAGAAATTCCCATTCCGGAGGTCTGACTCTGTGAAACTCAGATGAGGCACATTGATTCATCATACAATGATGTCTAATGTATTGATGCTTTAGGAGGGACTGAGCAATCTCACTTGCAGATTGCTAGCCATAGGACTTACTCCATATAAACCTGGTATCAGTTCTAATGTTCATGAGACTTTGAAAAAAGAGATGCTGGGAATGTGGTTGGCTGGGAGGGATTAATGCAGCTGCTACTAGATGGGATAATCAGAGGGCTCCAAATGCAAGCAGATTCTCTAAAGAACTCTCTTCAGTGGAATGGTGGAAACATGCTACAGACATGGTGTTAAGGCTCCACTTCCCTTCTCAAGGATGCCTCTCTCTTCTTGGTCTCAAACACTGACCACTTTGAGGCTTTTGCCAGCTGTTTTTCAGCTCTAAGAGAAACTCTCAGCCTAGTGGGTTCCACCTACAGAGGGGGAATGGCCTGAACAGGAATGCGTGGTCTGAAATTGAGCACAGGAGACATACCTTCTCAGGAAAAGGCATGAAGATGTTGTTTTCTGTGGGTGACTACATCCTTTTGCAGAGTCCAGAACTTTGTTGAATGCTTGCCCACTTTCTGCCAGGCCCTGCTCCAGGCCTGAGGGTGCTGAACAATATGGCAGAGTCAGCTACTGTCCTGGATGACCTCATGACTCATTGAGGGAGCTGACAATATGCAAGGAAACAACGGATAACAAAATAATTGCAGATGGTGATTAGAACAGTAGAGACAATAAACAGGATTCTAGAAGAGAGCAGAATCTTGTTTCAGACTCATTTTGGGTAAAGTAATTTGGAAAGTCCTCTATGAGGACATGATCCACTTGCAAAGTAGGAGGAGGACCCAGCAATGGGAAGAACCAGAGGACAAGCATTTGAGGCAGAGGAAACAGTGGTTACAAAGAGGTTGAGGTCCTTTTCATTCTGGACAGGGACTGATTTTGTTCACTGCTGAAGAGAGGACATATCTTTTAAGCTACTTACGTGTCTTTTAGAATCTTACTCTCATGAGAAATAATTGTCCCATTTGCTCTTGCTTTTGACATTGGGTATGGATAAATGGAAGGGCTGATTTTCAAATACTATATCCTAGATTGGATGAAGAGAGCGCTAAGTTTTCTGTTTTGTTTTGCCATTTGTTGTTTTTTCTCATGGAATTGTTTTCAACCATAAGCAAAATATGGCTTTAATGTTAAAATCTGATTAAAAAAAAACACAACACATGTGTGCATGCTCTTCCTTTTTTTCTCTCTGTTCTAACCAAGATCATGACTATGGGCTTATTTTAAAAGTAGGTATGAAATATAAATGGATATGTCACTGGAAAACACACACTTTTAAAGGGCTATAAGCCTTCCCTCCCCAAAGCCTAGCAGTTGAATCCATTTTATAATAAAGAAGTCATTCCTTACTTTGTCATTTTTGATAAGTTCTGAGTAATTTCCAAAATAAGGTGGCATTTTATCCTTTTTGATAAAGGCAGCAAACACAGTGCCTGAGTTTGAAAGTATGACAGTATTATTACTCAGACAAACTTCATTCTTTCCTGAAGTAACAGAGTTCTTCATCTTTTCCCTAAACTGTTGTAATTGAAATATGGAGTTTCTTTAACAAAATAACACAGTTAAAAAATATTTAAATTTTAGAAAATATGAGCTAATGTTTTAAAGACATCCTTGTATTTATATTTAAATTAGAATAATCTTTAATACCACACTGTATGTTAACTAACTGGAATTTAAATAAAAAATTGGAAAGAAAATATAAATTATAACAATTAGTCTGTGCTAAACTTATTGTAATATCTTATTATTATTTGTAATAGATCTGTATTGTAATTTTGGCAAGATGGTGAAATCTTCAAAATACTGCCATTTTTGGCTGTCATGTTAAGTAACAAAGAGCTTGAGGACACAGATACGTGGTTGTGAAATCTAAGTGGTAAGACATCTTCCAAATGCTACTCTGTCAGAAGTGGCTTAAATGTTTCTTAGGCCCCAGCGATCTAAACCATACTTGGTGAGTGGGGATCATGCCCCCATCATCTTGCTCTTCTGGAGGGCTGCCTCATGTTTTTCTCTCTTTGTCTTCCTTGTATGCCTGGAACTCCCTAGATGCCCCATTTCTGCTCAGTGAATAAATGAGTTCCTCATTGGCTCAATGTCTCCCTTAGAACCAAGTATCCTACTTGCAGTGGTAAAAATACCAACTCTGTAGAGATCCTTAGCCATTAGTGCACCATGGAATCAAGTTACTTTGAAGAAATCTTAGAAAGCAAGACTGAAGAAAAGATCATTTTCCTTCCTCTCCCCTCCCTTTCTTGATTTCTTATTTCATTCTTCCGGTAGAGAGGAGAGAACCTGCAAAAAACTGTCATTGGAGAGGCTAGAGATGGTTGGCAGAGGGCTGCCTGAAGAGAGGTTCTAGAAGGAGGAAAAGATAAGATTGGGAACTGAGTCATGTCAACCCCTTCCCCCAGGACAAACTGGCTCATCCATGTACACTGTTCAGTAACTCATAGTTTCTACCTCATCAGTGAATAGCTTTTTTCAAGATTCCACTTTTACAACATGATTTATAATGGCTACATCATCTTCTATAGAAGGATGTCCTATAATTTACTCAACTGAGCCCCTATTATTGGGAATTCAGATTGGTCTTTCCAAGAGTTGTTAAAGTTGGGGGATCAATCCCCATGAAGTATCTCCCAAGGGCTAGCTCCCTCCTTGGAACAAAGATCCTCAGCCATGTCCCCTATTCTTTCCAAGAAAGGCTACATCTTGGTAGGCCATTCTATGTCACACAGCCTGTCCTCTGTTGTCATGCATCGTGACCTGGACATTCTATTTTTTTTTAAAGATTTTATTTATTTATTTGACAGAGATAGAGACAGCCAGCGAGAGAGGGAACACAAGCAGGGGGAGTGGGAGAGGAAGAAGCAGGCTCACAGCAGAGGAGCCTGATGTGGGGCCCAATCCCTTAATGCCGGGATCACGCCCTGAGCTGAAGGCAGACGCTTAACCGCTGTGCCACCCAGGCGCCCCTGGACATTCTATTTTCTAACAGTAGTTTTTGTTTGGTTCTGTAACACATGCCAGTCTTTCAAAAGGCACTGTTGTGGCCATCTCTTGCATTATGAAATATTTAAGGACTACATTTGTCTTAAATGCAGATACTCCTGGCACTGTATGGGATGCCTGTCTCATGTATCATTGTCATGCATTTGACCCTTGAACAACAAGGGGTTAGGATCACTGACCCCTGTGCCGTCAAAAATCCAGGTATAACTTTCAATTCCCCAAAACTTAACTACTAACAGCCTACCAGAAGCCTTACCAATAACAGTCAGTTGACGTGTATTTTGTATATGTATTATATACTGTATTTTTTACAATAGTACCTAACTTTTTCTTATTTATTTACTTATTTCTTTATTCCTTTTTGGCATTTCTAGGCAATGCGGTTTACCTGAAAGTTTTTTCAAAGTGTTGTACATCTCCAAAAAATTTCCAGTGTATTTATTGAAAAAAAATCCACATATAAATGGACCCATGCAGTTCAAACCCATGTTGTTCAAGGGTCGACTGTATATCCCTGATTCATACCCTGGCCTATAATCTGAATCAAAGCAGAGATTTTCAGTGACAATGTGGGGAGTCAGAATTTGTCCAAACTTGGTTGCTTTTTTGGGGGGGCCTATAGAGTTAGGTCTGATCATTATAGCTCTTTTCCCACCCCAACTGGGTGTACTACCATTCAATTCTAACTACCCAAATTTAGCCTCAGATTGCCTGGGTCCTCTACAGACAGCTTTTGAGGAAAAAAAATTTTTCTCTACTCTTCAAGATTCTTTTGGCTTATCTAAGGATTATGTTGACACAAGGCAGAAAACCAAATTTAACAGGAAAAATCAAATTTAATTACATATGTACTAGGGCTCCATAAGAACATGAGGCCCATAAGCTGTCAGGCAATCAAAGTTTATGTGGCATCCAAAGCTAATGAGAATGGGGTAGGTGCCTGGGACTTCAAAGGGAAGGGAGAAAATTTATATGAGGATAGCAAAGAATACACGGTAAGCAAATGTTTGCTGAGCCACTAAGAAATAAGGGGACACAGAGGAATTTTAGCGATCAGAATTTGCTAAGATTCCTCCCTGTCTACCACACCTTGTTCATATTACACTGTAGTTATGTATGGTGGTAGCTCTCTTCCTGGAGCAGGTCTTCTATCTAAACTTTTTCAGGCAGTTTTGGGGAGGCAAAAAGAACTTGTCAAGTTTTCTGTTTCTTAAAAATAATCAGCTCTAAATAACACGCAGATGCCAAAGAGACACATTTTGGGGTGGCAAATTTTGCTCCCCTACACAGCCCTACTTTAGATGTCAGTTCCGGGGTCCCCAGGGCCACCCAAACTTCTGATTGATGACTTTCTCAAGTTAAAAAATTCACTAGAATGCCATGTGGAACTCAGAAAATGCTATAGTTGTGGTTACAGTTTATTATAAAGGGTAAACATAGGGCAAAGCCTGGAAAGGATTGCAGAGATTCCATGCCCTCTCCTCATAGAATTAAGACATCATCCTCAGGGCACAATCACGTGTACACCAACCAGGAAGCTTCCTGGAGCCTAGGTCTACAGAATATTTATTGACGTTTCATTACGTAGGTATGATTGGTTAAATCATTGGCCACATTATTGAACTTACCTCCAGCTAAGCTCTGGTGGTTGAAAGTTCCAACCCATTAATTGTGTGCTTGGCCTCTCTGGAGACCAGCCCCCAACATGAAGCTATTCAGGGACCCACCAGGAGTCACCTCTTGAACATAACAAGATAGTCCTATAACTTAGGAAATTCCAAAGTTTTTTGGAAGTTTTGTGCCAGGAAGCAGGGGTAAAAGACCAGCTATATTCTTTATTATACTACAGTCCTGAATTAAGTTGCATAGTGATTCCCCTGAATAAACTAAAATAAACTGGAGGTTTATTTATGCAGACTTCAATCTACAAACAGCCCTGTATTGTTACTAATGTAAATACTTGTATACAGGAATTAAAAGGAAGCTGTTTTTAGCTACCAGGATTCAGCACCATTTGGAAATGACACTGGTGCTATCTTTTCAGAAGGATTTAAGAAGATTGCCTTAGAGTTCAGTAACTTGCCCAGGTTGTTCAGATTTCCATTATGTGGCAGAGGATAGAATTCCGAGTGTTACAAGACTAGTGTAGGTGGGATCCATGAGGAAGAGGTGATGATAGGTATTCAGCTAGTTAGGGAAGGAGCTGGATAAAATTTACAGGTCCCTGGACCTCAGGTGGCAAGTGGAAGCCCAAGCTTTTAGGAGGAGAGTCAGGGGCTCTGGGTGTGCAAAGAGGGTGCTAAGTACAGGCTGATGGCTACAGGCTGATGGCTGGCTAGGGTGGGGCCGTGTGGGCTGGGCTGTTCCGGGCAGGCTGGCACCAAGTCAGACTCCTCAGCTCTAGTCCTGGGTTCACTGCTTCAGTTGGGTGATCTTGGGTAATTTTCACTATTTAGAAGCTGTGCAATCTTCTTAGCCTTTCTGTGCCTCAATTGTCTTACCTGCAAAATTGGGTTAATAATAATACATACTTCATAGCGCTGTTATAAAGACTTGATGAGATAATCCATGTAATGTGCTTAGAATAGCAGTTGGCACCATAAAGAGCAGTCAGTGATTATTAGTTTTTATAGTGCTGACCTGATGAGGAGCCTCTTAGAATGCAATAAACCTAAATTTCCTCCTATTAGAAAATATGTATCTATAATTAACATAAAAAATCTGGCAATGTGAAAAAAACTGTGACTAGAGAAAGAAAAGTTACTTAAAGTCCACCTTCCAAAATAAGCAAATTTAACAACTGGATGCATTTTTTCTGGTCTTTGTTTCTACGCATTAGTTTATTTCACATGGCTGAAATAATTTTATTTTATGATTTTTTTCATTCTCAATGGGATGTTATGTTTTCCATTTTATTACAAACTTTATGAGCCTTATTTTCATGGCTTCACAATGTTCCAATGAGTATGGACATTTTATCTAATAATAATAATAAGAGTAATAACTACCATTACTTGAATGCCATTGAAATATCAGGTTCTGGGTATTTTACAGACAAATTCACAAATCTTTCCACAATTCTGAGCATTTTGCTACACTCCCCACTTTGGAGGTGAGCCTGACATGGCACAGCTGCTGCCTGCCAGAGCTGAGGCGGAGCAGGGAGTATCATTCTGCACAGGGCTCTGACACTGCAGCTTGTCATCTTTCCATTGTACCATGCTATTCCAGTTTTCTTCACTTCAAATAACAAGGTGAAGTACACTTTTGTGTTAAGAATTCTATAACTTACTTTTCGTCCTTTCCTAAGGGCAGTTTTGGCACATCTTCTTGAAACAACATAATTATTTTATCCGAAGAAAGGGTGAGACAGCTCAAGGTCTGAAAAAGGGAGACATGAAGAAAATGGGATTAATACATTCTTTTGGACCCTAGCCCTAACAGGTGCATCCAAATCATGTTCTTTTCATTCCCTGGTGTCTGTTATTAGCTATTGCAATTTTTGTTATTATTATTGTTGTTATTACCCTTTTCCCTCAAGGTGTCTTCAAACCTGAATGTCGATGTCCCAGCAGAATTTCTACTAGAAAGTATTGTTTCCCTTGTAAGTTGGGTTTTCACCCAAGTCAGTCTGCTAGAAATTGGGCTGTGTCAACAAGCTGTTCTTTAGGCCCTGACACATCTCCAGGTAGATCAAGCTAAGAACCCAAACTCTAGGGTCCAGAGAGATGACGGCTGCCAAGTCAGCGCCTGCGGCCTAGCTGAGGACTTCCTACTGGATTAAAGGCAGGGGAAGGCAATGAAGTGTGGATTTGCCTTTTGGGAAAGTACAAATTCGTGCCTGACACACTATATACAGGTAATTGTGTTTAGTGCCAAAGGCCGCTGCTCCTTACTTGAAGAATGAAAGAGAGGAAGAGACAATCATAGGCCATTCTCAAGACATTTTCCTAATTAGAGAAAACAATTATTACTTCTATTTCCAAGGTTATACTGTGCTTTCAAAGCCGTATGCTTTTCATCTTACCATTTCACAAGAGAGAATGAGTTAGCTATGTATCTGTTGTTAAGTTAAGAATTCAAATAATCCACATCAGAAGAGAGGTAAACTTGAATTAAGGAACTGCAGGCAGAAAAGAAAAATTACAGCTTAAAAACTTCAAGGAATGAACATTCAACTCTCTGTGTATAATTAAAAATTATATCACAAAGAACACGACTACAAAAACAAATTGTACCTGAATCTTTTATGTCCAACTACATGATGTCATGCCGAAGATTAAAAAAAAAATCTCTGCCCATTTTTATCAATGTGTCAAGGATTAACCCCCCAGAGATATCTTTAAGGGCCCATTTTTATAGTTGCAGAGCAATAATTAAGGCTCTTATAATTAACTATCCCATAATTCAAAAACTCTGAGTGATGTGAGCATCTGCTGATATATATGAGACACAAAGTAATATACTGTTTTTTTAAAATACTGTCAATTTAAAATAGTTTGATAACTGGTTAGATGTGAAAGGGCTTAGGGATACAATTTCTGGAGCAAAACTAAGAATGACTCAGAAATTGCTGAACTTTCATTCAGTGCTTTATTTGAAGGATGTTCGTGACACAAAGAGGCTAATTCATAATGATGCTGGTACCCATATACATTAAAGTACCTGTGTAATACTTAAAGCAACAGAACCTGGTTCTATAAGCTGAAACCTTGGAGAAGCAAGTGGAGCCTAATATCTCCATGACAGCCTTTCAGATAAAAAAAAAAAGTACTCAGGGAATGAGAAACTAAGAATTGGCAAGACCTTGGAGGCTCTCTTTCTTGACTCCCCTCCAAAGCAGTATCATTTGCTCTATATTCTTGTATTTCTTTTTGGTGAAAAAGCATCTGGCGACATACATAATCTTGAACCAGGCTGAGTATACTGCCTTGTTTTCTCAAAATGACTGGTAAATTTTTAAATTTGATTTTTCTCAAAGGCAATATGCCAAAATCAAGGCTGTGTTTATAGTCAAAATTTCCAGCCAAATCAATAGGGGAGAAGAATACACACACTGGTTATAACTAGTGTCATCATTTGATGTGTATATCAGCTCAGGAAGGGTTTGGCAGCCCCCTGGTTAGCAATGCGACATTATTGAAGAGAGTTACTAGGAAGCAGAACATCTGGACTCTGGTTTCAGCTCTGTTACCCATCTATGGAGGGACTTTGGGCATCAGTTGCTATGGTGTCAGCCTCATTTCTTCATTGTTAAAGAACACAATGATGCTGGCTTTGGTGAAGAATGATTAAATTTAGATGGCATTTTGTTGTCTTTTAAAAATGGTTCAGGTTGGGATCACATGGATGTGTTTGTTTGTTTTTTTTAATATGGACTGGTAATATCAGTCTCATGATACTTCTTGGTATGTGTTTCATCGCACTTAGCTAGGTAAAATATTTACAAGAGGTCTTTGAGGCACAAAGCCATAAATGTGGAATAAGGTGCCTTAGAAGGAAGTAAACTCTCCACTGAGGGGGGGCTGAGGGATGGAGCATCCAGATGTTTCGGAGGAGACTCAAAGATCAGTCTGGTTATTGATTTGTATTGACCTGTATGATTCCTGGCAGGCTGGGGCATCAATGGTAGTGTCTTTGAACACCGTAAAATATTGTACAAACTAAAATATCATTAAAGATTAAAATAAAGTCTTCTGTTGGAAGAGTTCAGCCACAGAAATACTAAAAAAAGAATTTATCCTTTTTTGTAATCTTTGAGAAAAACATTGTAACTGCTGGCTTTGGACAAGGTACCTGCATCTATCTACCTTCCTTCCTTCCTTCCTTCCTTCCTTCTTTCCTTTCTTTCTTTCTTTTTCTTTCTTTTTTCTTCTTTCTTTCTTTCTTTCTTTCTTTCTTTCTTTCTTTCTTTCTTCTTTCCTTTCTTTCTTTCTTCTTTTTCTTCTTTCTCCCCCCCCCCTTTTTTACTCTGCATTACTTAACAGGGTTCAGTTACGAGTATAAATCAATTATTTCAATGCTTCCTTTCTTAGGCTTCATATGACACTTCACATGCTCTTCATTCTTATTTTTTTGGCAACTTTTGGACATTTCAGTCATTTCGAGACAAATGGGAAGTTATATTGGTCTTCTAAAAAGCCAAAGTCAGACCTCCTTATAATCTATGAAGATACAACTTTTTTCCAGCCGTTCTCATTGAACTCTTTCACAAAGGGCAAATACCAAAAATATCAACACACTGCTATCACTTGAGTAAAGACATTATTTCTTGAAAATCTAGAGAATTAAATGAAAATTTTGGAAGAGATTATATTTTCTCAAAAAGGGATCTGACAGAGGGTATGCATCTTACAAGTCACAGATGGAACTAGTCTCTTTGCAGTGATACTTTATACAAAGTTCATGCTTGAGGAGGTGGAAGACAGGCTATGTCAGAACATGTGGAAGAATTAGTTATGGATCCTGCCATAAAGAAACCACTTATTTGGTTTGGATAACAGAGGAGAGGGGAAAATCAAAGTCAGATACTCAAGATCATTTGAAATATTTGTTGCAAAGCCAGGATGTATCAAATGCCCACTCTGTGCCAGGCATCCTACATGTATAATCCTATTTGGTCCTTCCTATAACACTTATTATTTTCATACTGGAAGAACGTTTTGTGAAAGGGAATTGACATTTTGTACTACCTCAGGAGGCAGTAGTAAGAACGTTGGGTGAAAATTACTGGCAGTTACCATGTGGTTCTCCATAATAAAAGACAAGGGGTGGCCTAGTTGCACCATCTCTCCCTTCACAGCTAGTCTGCTGGCATGGCTGGTTAGACCATGGTTCCCTCCCTGTGCTCTCCCACTGGGAGTGCTGCCCTCCATCAGTGACAATGACCCCTGCCAAAGGAGGACTGGTCAGTCAAGACCATTCAGTGACATTTGTCCTTTGCTCGATGCTCCAATTTAACCCACCAACAGTAGAAAGTTTGAAAATCATACTTTTCCCCACAGGGAACTTCCTCATGACATAAATAATCTCTGCCCCCAGCAGTCTTCCAACAGCCTGGATTCTGACATAGGATGGAAACTGGGACTAGATGATTTTTCCCTCCCTCACTCCCATCTCTGTGTTTCTTGATTATATTAGCTGAAAAGTGAAGAGGCTTTGTTATTTTAGAAGTACCCCACCAGCTTCTTGGAAAAAGCCCAGTTACTTTCTGAAATGGTCTTAGCTTGGTTCAAGCCTAATTATTGCTGAGCCAAAGTGGCTCAGAAAGAGATGAAAGTCACAACCAGGAAATACTACTTTCCTGCAACCTCATGGAAACACAATAGAAAACTACAGAACTTGTGCTATATAAATCACACTTGAGAAAGCAAAGTAAATAGATTGTATATTTACGTTCAAAACTTTTTTTTTACAACTTTTAGTTGTCAAAGTCACACATAATATTTCACTTTTATGGTGATTCAGATGAAATGATCAACCATTTATCTAGCACCTATTCATTGTCATGAACCTGACCATCTACATTATCTAAATGGGGTCTAGAAATAAATGCATTTTGTGTGTGAGGGCAGCAATAGAGGGATGGTGGGATGCCAGCCTGTTTGGAAAACATCTGAGTATTGGCTCAGGAACTGGACTCAGTGGGGCCAGTTCCAGGAGCTGGTGGTTTTCACGAGAAACAGAAGAGGACGGTGGAATTCAACTCTGCGGTGTCAAGATGATGAGTTAAATCCACAGGGACCCGAGGTTCAGGGCCATGAATTTGGACTCAAGAGGAGAACAGTAGGCAGAAAGTTGGTCAAAAGGGAAGGGTAAGGTATTCCTGAGTCTACCCCAACATAATAAACCCTTGCAGGTATTTGGTACCCAGGATATAGTTGTTGGCTGGATGAATGGGTGTGTGAGGTCTGTGGGACATGACAATAGGGGGCATTGGCCAGGATACAAAGGTGGGAGGTAATAGAGTAGGCAGCAAAGTGAAAGATCTGATTCATGCATGCAGATGAGTGAAAGAGGCATGAACACAATAACTACAACAGAAGATTGTCAGAGAACTGGACACCAGGAAAGTGTTTACACAGAAGGGAGGAGGATAAGAAAGATTTCAAAGCATGTTTTGGGGAAGACATACCAAAATGGAAGGAAAGTAGGGAGTAAAAATATGGCAATAGGAAAATAAGGCACCAGAGAATTGCTTAATGTAGCCAGAGCATGTAGTGTGTGCAGAGAAGCCACAAAAGCAGTCTGAGACCAGAAAGGAGAGAGCTTGGTTCTAGGCTAAGGACTTTGAGCAGCACATGTAGCAATCACAACACCTTCCTATCAGAATAGATGTGAAGCATGGGACAAATATATAAGTTAGTTCTACGAAGCATTCAGCACGTGTTGCAATATACCAGGGCAATATAACAGGGCACTCTTAATTGAAGTTTCTCTCTGAAGGATGGAAGTAGCAAAACATTAGCAAATGAATGAAAGAGCAAAAAGGAGGGAAATTTAAATTATTACATACAAATTCTATCAGATGTGTCTGTTTTCTTAGGGATTATAAAATATAAAACAGGACAGCAAGGAAATGCAAAGCAAACAGAGGACTGGTGCTATGCTCATCTGTTGAGGACCACTTGGGGGGACAGGAAATCAAAGCAAATCAGCCACATACAAATGGTAAGGGCATTTTCCCCATCTTAAATCCTTTTTGGAACAAGGCAGATGTAAATATAAAAAATACACAGTTTTAAAAATCCTCTAGGTGTAGCATTCATGCCATGCATTGTTATAAAATACCATTATAACAATTAGTTGCCCTACACTCTTTACTAACAGAAATACTTCACAGATGGTTTATGGGATGCATTTCTCGCCTCCATTCTGTAAAGCAAAATCTGGTTTAGTGGGGAATTTTCTATCACCATTTGGAAGTTTTCTTGTAATTAGAAAGCCATTTTTGCTGGAATCATTCTAGTTGAAAAATGGTCCTTATTGTTCTTATTTTCCCACTTTCCTTTACTTGGTTAAGGAGTGTAGAGAGGAGAAAAAAGCAGAGAAGGGAAAGAGGAGAATTTTGTCTAAATAATGATAATGAAAAAGTGAATGTTAGCAAACCATATGTCTTTGCTTTATTAAGTTCACATGATAATCTTTAGGAGAAAAAGCCGCAAAGCTGAAAATGGGTGTTGTAACAGTCTGGGAGGTAGAGTGCACAAAGGGGCCTGGACATGTCCAGCTGGTATGCGTTGCACATTCTTGCTGATACCTTCTTGGGAGAGATTCCTGCCTTCCCGTGAAACACATCAGATGCTTCTTGCCGGGGGCAGATGGTTGATGCAGTATGCAGCTTTCTAAATGGGATGGGGTTTGCCCAGACATCTTGTGGGATCCAGACTCTCCCATCTATTTCTGCCTTTCTTCCATCAAACTTCTTGCTCATTTTGTGACCTCCTCCTTCAGTTTGTTCTTGGAATTTGTGCTTTCTAGTTCCAGACTGGTATTTTACTCTTTCTTACTTCTCTGGCCTGGCTTACTATGGTACCTGGTCCACAATGACGATTCATGAATGCTTTGTTGAATGCCTACCTGGACCAGATGGCATTGATGCTTTCTTTGATGTGCCTAATTGTCTGGAGACCTCAGACTCCCCCCAGTCTTCCCAGTATGCATCTGCTCTTAGCCAGTGGACCATGCTGAGTGTATACCTTGCCTTAGCTTGGTGCCCTTTTTGTTTGGTTGTTTTGTTTTCCTTTTATCTACAGCTCTGCCTGGAAATAATGGGGCTGATTATATCTAATTTCAGATACAGTCAAGCACCTGTGATTTCTGGTCCTCACTCTCTCACTAGACCTAGGACCAAGGATAAGTTAAACTTGCAACATTTCACAACTCTCTCATCTACACAATGGAAATGCCCCAAATGCTCTCAGGGATTCTGGAATGGTCTAGTTCTAACAACTTGTCGCTGTAAGAATTTTCCCCTGAATCTTCCTGTTCTATCATGGATTTGATTACTTAAGTTCAATGACATTGAGGGGAATGGCCATGTTTCCTTTGCTTTACAAGGAATAATGACTTCATAGCTTTTTAATTTTTATTTATTTCATTAATTTTGGGGGGACGTAGAAAGCTTGAAGGATGTATGATGAGGATAATATTTTGGATTTTCTCTATTTGCAAGCTGGTTTTCTCACTCTACTTCATCAGCCATGATGATTCTAGGACAGATGCTCCTTTGGCCTGGAGAATCTTATGACCCAGGTTGCTGTCTTCTTGATAGGCTCCTTCTGGGCTATGGACAGACTGTGAGAAGGGAAAGGAAGGCAGCCACCAAACCCTTGGGTGCTGCAATAATCCTAGGCCCACACTATAGATACCAAAGGTGTGTTGGATAGATGAGATTAAAGCTGAAAGCAAGAGGGTCTTTGTCTCATTTACCCATTGGGATGTGGGAATGCTTACCAGAAGCATCCAGCAGCTACATCAGTGTAAATAGAGTGTCCACTGGGGGTATTTAGGCAGAAGAGGATCTGCTTTTAGTGGCCATGGGCTGGTTTTGACCAGGGCGGACTGGCAGGGTCTCAGAGTTTTCATATATTAAGAGAAGAGACAGAGTGGCTGATGTCAGAACCACTAGGTGAGCACGTAGGGGCTTGCCATAGGGGACATTGTGAGCCCATCATCAAGGGCTGCAGGGCAGACAGAATGGGATACCCAGTGCCTGTGAGAGCCAACGCCGGGCCATTCCAGCAGCTGAGAAGGATGTCAGGTCTGATAGACACAAGCTGAACCCTGAGATGTCCGGGCATGGGCATCCGGAGCAGACAGGAGCAGCTTGAGCAGGAACTGGAGCCCTACATTTCCTCTCCACTCATGTGGAGGCCAGAAAGGGCCCAGACAGCAGTTCCAGCCCCTGCTGGCCCACAGACCTCTGGCCAGGTACCCTGCCCCTACCCACAGACTCAGCAAGCTCATGAATCCACCACCAACCAGGTGCCATTGTGGCAGCACAGTGGGGAAAGGAGCATACTCCTGGAAAGACAGCTGTAACAAGGAAGAAGATGGCTGGGAAACTTAAGGCCCCACTATTACAGCAACTGGCAGATTTCAAAGGTCTTTCCCCTCCTCACTATCCAGCAGGGTTGATGGGATGGGAGACTAAGGAGAGAAAGATCCAGAGTAGAAAATGAACAAGACAGATGTTCTTTGCTCACCTCAGTGGAAGTGAGTCCAATTTCAATCTGGCCACGGAGGGGTATTAAGGGGAAGCTGGCCCACCCTCACATTTCCCACCCAGTGGGTGCACCTGCCAGCTGCCTTTCCCTGCAACATCTCTTTGGCAGGTGGCTAGAGCCCCATCATGGTCAGGGAGGGCAGAGAATGATCATACTCCCCAGGGCCAACCGTGTACAAAAGGGATGGGGGGCCGGGGCTTGAAGGCTCAGGCAGCAATACTGTGGTCCCTGTCACAGGTCTAGTTAAGGCCCCCTGTCTGCAGAGGTTGTTTTCTGTTAGAGTCACACAGAAAATAAGAGAAAGGCAGCTCTGATGCATGCCCTTTTCTATTTGGGACGTATAGACACTCACTAGCATTTGCACTAGATTTTCCTGGTGGGAAGTGGAAAAGGGTAACAGATCCATTACCGATCGACTAAGGAGCTGACCTGGCAACAGTAGGATTTTTATGTGATGGCTTTAACTCCACAATCTCTTAGAATAGAGATGGATTTTTTTTAAAACATCCCAACACATAATTAGTAAAACAGAAAGAGTGTTCACTCCCCACCACATCTAATGCACCAGGAAATGACACTGGCCATCTCATGCTGAGAAATGACACAAGGGGAGGTTGTGTGTGGAGAAGGAACACCAAATGAGGACAGGGGAGAGGCAAGGAGGGGAAGAAACACAGCCCTTAACATTCCGCTGCGTTGGAATAACTTATTTGGTATAACATCATGTTCTAATAATGAAAAGAGTAACTGTCATTCTCCTTTTCCCCATGAGGCAAAACAGATGCTGTCTCTATGATAAGGCACTCTGTCTTTAGCCGAGCAGCCATGTCTATAGCCAAACACCTCAACAGCAAACAATTCCTAGGCCAGATTCTCCCTGCTGTGGATGGGGGCATCACACGCATGAGGGATGTGACAGGATGTGAATGTGCTTGCAGGGTGTGCGTGTGTGTGTGTGTGTGTGTGTGTGTGTGTGTGTGTAGAGGGAGGTGCAAGACAGGGATGAAGGGGGAGAGAAAGAGACAGGGGAGAGAGAGATCCATTCTCCTTCTCCCTCCAAACTGACCCCACCCAGTCGTACTGGAGACCGGGAACTGAGACGCTGGTACTCAGGGCACAGGGTCTTCCTAGTGTTCTCTACGGAGAACAGAAGAAAGGACCTGGACTTCAACCATAAAAGGACACCTTGGATAAAAGGAAGAACGTGCTGTTCCTGTCAGCCACCCCTGCAGAGGCACCCAAGGCTGCGTGGGACCCAGGAATCACATGCCCACCAGTTGTGTTCTAGAATGTGCAAAGACAAGAGAAAGGTGTTCCCACCTCAGGAACTTACATGCTGGTAGGTAAGAGAATGACATCTGAGTCATGCTTCTGTGTTCCCAAAGCTCTTTCTTGTGTTCTATCGCACTTGCTTCTCACACACACCCTGTGATGTTGCCCAGACAGATTTTCTAGTGAGGAGAAAATGCAGCATCTGATAGTCAACCAGCTTGCTCCCTCATCCAAAGCTTTAAGTGGAAGGGAGGGGTTCAACTCAAGGTGCTAACTCCACCCTCAGACCTTTTCTATCACACTGTGCCGCCTCTTACTATAGAAGCCCAGGGACTATGACTCCACAGAGGCCTGCTGGTTTGCAAACCTGGATCCCGTGTAGACCTTAGAGGCTGAAAGTAGATGGGACGGGCTGGGTTGAGGTGAATATGTGTTTCTACTTCCCCACGCAGCAGCCCCTGCTTGGACAGCCCAAGTACTTCCTTTTAGCTGAGCGTGAGGCCAAGTTAGAACATAAAACTTCTAGTGAGAGTGGGGAGAGGTGCAAAATATAGTCTATTTTCTTGCAAAGTCCAGAGAATGTTCAGCCAGCTCAATTTTTTTTCCTTTTATGTACGACCAGAGACTTATCTGAAGTTATGTTCACAGCAATGTTTCTCTACAACAAAGAAGCACACCAGCTCTCTTTCTTCTTGCCCTTGCTTTCTGAGGTCCAGTTGAGTTTTATGATGTAAGTGAGGCAAAAGCAAGTTGCCAAGAGGGCTAAAACTGTCTTTATGATGAACTGTTCTCCATTCACTCTAGGTCTTATTCTATGTGCTATAAGCATTTTTATCTTAAAGATTCCCACCTATCTTTCCTGACTGATTCCTTCTTCCATGGGGAACCAATATCAAAAGAAAGAAAAAAAATCAAAAGGGTACAAGTATTGAACAGATGCCTGAGTCCAGCTGGTCCTGGGGAATTCGCCCTTCTTCCCCATTGCAAGAATGGAGGTGAGCAAGGTGGGCTTCAGGCATGAAGCAGGTGAAGGCACCCTAATTGCTGGTATCTCTCCTTTGTGCAATCGGTTCTGTACTTTAACCTTCTACTTGTAGCACTTTAATGTTAAAGACTTCTTTCTTGACTGGGGATTGAGAACTCATACTAAGAGGCTGAAGATCTGATTTGACAGGCATCTCAATGATGCTGCAATGCTTCAGGACCATGAAGAATGGAGGACCCATGCCTCTTACACCCTGGGCCCTGCCTTCCCCAGCAACAGGGAGATGAAACCTCACAACGGCCATGAAAATGGACTTACTATCTAGCAGTCTTGTTGAGGTGGCTTGTTACAGACCGACTTGCCTTTAGGCTATTCCACCCTTACCTTGGATTCTCAGCAGAGAGTTGAGAACACACAGTGAGAACACAAAGAGAGAATGCATGAAAGATAGAGGAACATCTCCACAGAGCGAGCGCCCAAGTTCAACTTTGTCTGGTATTGGTGACGAGGTGACCACGAGGAATAGAGGAAAGGTGGCCTGTCAATTTCCTAGGCTCTTGGGGCAGGTGGCAATTCAGGTGCATCTTTAGAGAGTGCCTTTGAGACTATTAGCGTGCTTGGTGTCATTTCCATTCAAGTTCTCAAATAGAGGCAGGAGCACCTCCATGGGGCTATTCCTGTCTTCTGTGGGACTAGGTGACAGGAGCAACAGTGGTGACAAATGCAGTGGGTTGACAGATCCAACTGCAAAGTGTTTGTTAGGCTTCTGGGCCATTGAAAGGCTTATTCCTATGGTGTTATCCCCCTTAATTCCAGATATACTGAATATTCCTCCATTTCTGCCCATCATCTGTGTGTAGAGATAAGAGGTAATCAGGCCTCCAGCAGGCTGGTTGGAATTCACTTCCTACCTTACCCAGCAGGTAGGCTGCTATCCACAGACTGAGCAGTAGACACTCCCCAGTGTTCTGTGTGTTTTTGAAAAATGCCTGTCCAAATCCATGGCTCACCCCCACCCCCAACATGCTTATACCTCCTGTATCAGAGATTTTCAAGTAGCTGTTTCCCTCATCTGGAAAATTTCCCCCTCTCTGTCTAGACACATTCTTCAAAGTCTAAACTTAGACCCAACCTCTCTAGGAAGCCTTGTGACAATGCTAGTCTGTGATCGCTTCTCCTCCTTCTGTATGTACTGTATTGATTTACTACAAACCTGCCTTTATCGTGGTTCCCTTAGAAATAATGTTCAAACTTGTTTTACATTTTTCTGTCTCAAATGCAAGCACTGTGTCTTATGCTTTCTTAGATTCCTCTAGACCAGCATATGGAAGAAGCTCAATATTAACTGCTTTATAAAATGGCCTGAGTTTTGGGGAGAACCTGGCTTATAGTACAATGTGTGTATTTGTCTCTGTGCATGCCTTTGTGTGTGTGCTGTGTGTGTGTGTCTATGAGTATATCTCTGTGTGTGTGTATGTTTTTCTATTTGTGTATGTGTGTGGTGATGGACAGCCACTTCCCACTCCAGGTCTCAGGAAGTAAGTTTAGACAATTGTGGGCATACACACATCTTCTAGAGTATCTATAGCCTTGTTGCTTTTACTACATAGCATGGTGGCCTAGAGTGGTTTGTTTTATGTGCCCCTTTCATTCCCCTGCTAGCTTGTGAGTATAAAGACAAGAACTTTACCTAATTCATCTCTGCATTCCCAGGACCTAGCACAGAGCCCGCACACAGGACGTACCAGATAACACTGACCACAATAAATGAATATATTTGTAGGAAACATCATTCTTTCCCCTCCTTGTCATTCTACCTTGGCCCACAATAATAAATAGGAAATCCCTCCATCTGGAGTTTTGGAAGACAGTCTCTCTCTTCTTTCCTTGCCCTGCACTCATCGTCCCTAATACTAGGGAGTGAGTTGTCAATTGCAAGCCTGGGAGAAGGAGCTGGAACTGAATGGCTCCCATCTTCGGAGTGGTCTCTTTTCCAGGACAGCTTGTCCTCAGGTCATACATGCTCCTCTTCTCTATGGAAAGGCGTGCCGAGGTCCAATTCTGTCCCAGGGTGTTTGTGTGTGCGCGCGCCTGCTCTTATGTGTTGATTCCAGGGGAAGATGTGGATGCTTTATTGTTCCCAGGTGCGAGCTGCATTTCTCCAGTTCAACATCTTTCACAACAAACCTGATATTTTTATCTCCATCCGGTTGCCTCTGAGTCTTTCTCAGTAGGTTCTGAACTCTGGGCAGGAAGAGGACCCATTATGAACCATCACACCCAACTCCCCGTTGGTGTGAGAAGATCAAATTTTGAAGAGTGAATCGATGGCTGTGCTTCCCTTTCTCTGACTTCCCTGGGTGTGTGTCCGTTGTCCAGGTCAGTGTGAGACGTACACATCAACTCTGAAGACCTAGGGCTGCAGGGATCGAGGTGAACCACACCAGGGCAGATGCCTCTGGTTTCAGATAGAAGAAAGTGACCAACTTCTTTGAGTACCCCTTTCACCTGGACTGGCCTTCAGTTTCTTGGAGGCTGTATATTTGCAGGGGGTCCTAAGTAATCACTTGCAGAATTTGGTCTAGGAAGGGCATAGTGTGAACTTGGATATATAGATATCCACAGCTTTGGAAGGAGGGTTTGTGTATTAGCCATATCTTTTGTTTTCTGTACAACCTATGCTTTGGTATCTTGGGGTCTTGTTGACTGGTAAGGCTGCCCTTCCCCAGGTCTGCTAATTGGTAGAGAGAACCAAAAATTCCTTTACAATTTCTCCTTTCCTATGCAAACCACCACTCCATAGCCCATACCCCACCACCTCCTCTATTGCTCCCACACTGGGACCACTATCCCCCTGCCCTGATTACCCCAGGGCTAGGAACTAGACCTCTAGGGGGAGCTCGTGCCCCAGAACCCACTGAAGTTATTTAAAATAACCAGCCGTAGCCTGTCTACTCTGCCCCACCTGTTTCTCCCCACGGAAACCACAATAAAGCCTCTTGTCCCCATTTTCCCCTTGATCCCTCTGCTTCCTGTTGATCCTGGTACTTCTCTATGTGGTTTCCCAGGACCCTCTTCTTGGGATCTGTGAGTATGACACACTCTCTTTTCAATGCCAGTCATACCCTGATCTAGTTGTCTTGTCATAACTAAGTAATCATAAAACCTACATTCTCAAACACTTTGGAATTACTGAATAGAAAGAAACCTGGGAATGGAAGAATCATAACACAGCAACTGCTCTAGGACCTTGGCTCTGTGCCAAGCTCTGCCTTAAACTGCATATGCATCAGGCTGTCCAGTCCCAACCTCTGCCCATGGAAGCATTTCACAAATGAGCAAAATGACTGGAATCAGAGAGGTCGAATGACCTTCCCATGGTGACACATGCAGGGAGTGGAAATGACTGTGGGATGGCTTCAGAGACAATAGTTTTGTATATTATAAGAAGACGTGGAGATCATTGCAGCTTCGTGCGGTGGCTGCAGATAAGCCATCAGGCTTTCACACATTAAAGATCTCTGGCCCTGGGCATCTCATGAATGGCAATGAAAACCGATGGGTTGGCTGGACTTCCATCATGAGTCTTCTCTTCGCAGCTGAAGGCAGGGCCACACTTTCCCAAATCCCTGCCAGTTTCACACTCCTGTGCCCATGCCTCAGACATCTCTGGAAGTACTTGCAGAGCCCTGACTCACATTGCATCCTTCCTGAGGAACAGTTTCTCATCATCTTACTGTGCTCCCAGCACCTAAAAGCTCCAGGGAGTGAGCTGTGGAAACCCCAAATCCATCTTACAGTTCAAAGTCAACTGTAAAGCCTTCCTACTCTTGGGAAGCCAAGAACTACACTTCACGAAAAGTAAACTCCACTGACTCCAGCTTTGTTTAAATCATAACAAAACAAGCAATTGAGAATTTGAGTTTAGTCACTGGCCCCTATCTCCATGCCTTTTGCATTTTGCCATTAAGAGAACTTTGCAATAGATGGTGCACTTGTTATTTTGCCAGATTCCTTGTCACTTGAAACCAATTAATTTAAGTCTGATTAATATGTGCAGTGTAGGCAGCCAAGGGTTTGTGAATCCAGGTGAGTAAATTACCATTCATCAAAAGATACCCCAGAAAAGGAAGTGTTTCCAAATCCAGTATGAGTTGATGGTTCAAATCACATGGCAGGCTCTACAAAAATGACCTCAGCTAATAGCCTTTTGACTTTGCTGGAATTGGCTGGGGTAGCCTCTCTCATTGATAAAATACTTTTTCCTTCAGGAACTCCTACTTCAGTTTTTGTTTACCTGGGAAGTTCAGAGACAAATCTCTCTTTCCAACAAACATGTTTGAGGCCATTGAGTCTAGACGCGAGGATACTTTGCAAAGACTCTTTGAATTTTCCCCTACCATGGACTATCCAATCAAGGATTTGCATCCTCAAGATCTTCCAGAGAATTCAGCTGAAGTCACCTGCAGTGCACAAGGAATTGATGGTTGTCAATGATGTCACCAAGGAGGAGTCAACAACCCTGGGAGTTGGGGTCAGGTTCTGGATCAACCATTTCCAGAGTTAACGATTGCATAGAGCTATGCAACTTTTCCATTTTTATAGCTTAAAAATGTCAAATAACAACAGTTTTGTGTCATTGGAACTTATTCTACAGCATCTCCTCTATCTTACTATTACTATTATCTGGAAGAGAGGTTGACCAACCATTCTGGTTTGCCTGGGACTGTCCCACTTTTAGTACTGAAAGCCTCATCCAGGAAAACTTTTTTGTCTAGAGCAAACTAGGATGGTTAGTTGTCCTGCTGGGTAACCAGGTTCAAGCTCTTCAGCTGGGTGTCCTACCTACCTCCTCTGCTCCATTATGGTTTCATTAATAAAAGTAAACATAATTATGGTCACAAAGTGTCAAGCATTGTACATGTCCTCATTTAGTCCTTGAGATGTTCCTTTTGGGCTCAAAGAAGTAAGGCGGCTTCCCCAAGCTCTCGGCTGTAGGGATGGAGCTTTCCTCACTCCTGAACCTCAGCCCCTGATATGTGCCAGCCACTCTGCCAGGTCTTTCCTGGAATTAGATTGGTGACAGACCGACCAGTCTTCTGCCACCAGAAACAGAAAAATGCCAAGCTACTCCTGTTTAATCTTCAATAGAATTCCTTTAAAAATGCAGGAATGTGGAGCCTAGAACTTCGATCTCTTCCTGGAAGCTCAGAGGTGCTGGGTCAGCATGTGTAAAGTATGGGCAGAGCCAGACTCACTTAGAAGGAAACCTTGGGGGCTTGTTGGACTCTCTCACTTGCTGCGGGAATGTTGTAAGATTGGAGTTCCACTCACTATCTAGATGGCTTGCAGGCAGGCACTGGTCAAGCCCACTGGTCACAGCCAGGTGAGATCTCTGAAGGTAAGACCCAGGCAGGAAAGTTGAAAACTGCGGAGCCCCCACACCTGAGTGTTCTCAATGGACACATGCATTAATCTTTCCTTGGGCTTCTCCTCCTTTGGCTTGCTGCTTTTCTGAACAGCATCCCATGGGGGTTACTGGTACTTCATATTTTACTAAAAAAGAAAACATGTCAGAGCAATAAAACAATTCTTTCAAAGATAACCAGTGACTCCCTGATATGATTGCTTGTATTCTGCCAACTGGAGTGTGCTGCGTTTTCCCAGCAGATATGAGAACCCACAGCACAAATGAGGAGCATCTTTGGGGAGAGTCAATTTTACTTGAAGATTTAGGGAATTTTTCTCTGTTACCAAAGAAGATATATAAAGAAGGGGGGAGTGGAAAATTCTTATAAATGTTTAATATAAAACATACAGACTTAACAATTTTAGTTATTTCAGGCTCTACCTCTAGGCTCTCAGAATAAAGTTTGAGGAGCACAGAACCAAACTAAAGTACTAAGTCATAGGAACCTGCCTTTATATGTCATTCAGTTATCCTCTGAACTTGGTTTCATCCTAATACTCCCTATAAAAATATATACGTTTTTTCACGTAGGTCACCAAGAATGTGGAATCTATTTTGTGGAGACCAGCTACATTTTGAATTATTTTATTTTATTTTATTTTATTTTATTTTATTTTATTTTACTTTGTTATTTTATTTTATTTTATTTTATTATTTTTTCATCATGATAATTGTACTCTTTAATCCCCATCCCCTATTTCACCCTGTCATCACCTGTCTGGTAACCAATAATTTGTTTTCTTTAGCTAAGAGTCTGTTTCTTGGTTTGTCTCCCCCGTTCTTCTTTTGCTCATTTGTTTCTTAAATTCCACATATGACTGAGATCAGATGGTATTTGTCTTTCTCTGACTGACTTATTTCAATTACCATTATATTTTCTAGCTCCATCTGTATTGTTGAAAATGTCAAGATTGCATTCTTTTTTTATGGCTGAGTAATATTACATTGTCTATATAAACCACATATTCTTTATTCATTCATCAATTGACGGACACTTGGGCTACTTCCATAGTTTGTTGATTGTAAATAATGTAATAAACAGAAGGGTACATGTATCCCTTTGAATTAGTGTTTTTGTAATTTTGGAGTAAATACCTAGTAATGCAATTCCTAGACTGCAGGGTAGTTCTATTTTTAATTTTTTGAGAAATGTCCATACTGTTTTCCACAGTGGTTGCCCCAGTTTGCATTCCCATCAACAGTGCATGAGGGTTCCTATTTCTCCCGTCCTTGCCTTCTGTTATTGTTTCTTGTGTTTTTGATTTTAGTCATTCTGACAGGTGTGAGGTGATATATCATTGTAGTTTTGATTTGTATTTCCCTGATGACAAGTGATGTTGAGCATCTTTTCATGTGTCTCTTGGCCATCTTTGGAGAAATTTCTGTTCATGTCTTCTGCCCATTGTTTAATTGGATTATTTGGTTTTTGGGCGTTGAGTTTTAAAAGTTCTTTATATACGCTGGATACTAACTTTTTATCAGATATGTCATTTGCAAATATCTTCTCCCATTCCATAGATTGCCTTTAAGTTTGTTGATTATTTCCTTGGCAGTGAAGAACTTTTTATTTTGATGAAGTCCCAAGAGTTTATTTTTGCTTTGGTTTCCCATGTCTCAGGACACATATCCAGTAAGATGTTGCTATGGCCCATGTCAGAGAAATTACTGCCTGTGCTCTCTTCAGGGATTTTTATGATTTCAGGTCTCACATTTAGGTCTTTAATCCATTTTGTGTCTGGTGAAAGAAAGTGGTCCAGTTTCATCCTTTTGCCTGTATCTGACTAGTCTTCTCAGCACCATTTGTGGACAACACTGACTTTTTCTTAGTGACAAGCTACTTTTAATAAAAAATCATAAGGCACTGTGAGTGATCAAGCATATTTTCTGAATAGATTTTGGATACCACGTTTTGAAAACATTTTTTAACATCTACATCATCGTAGAGGCTTGAACAAAACTACTTTATACTTTATAGCCACTGTAGTTTGGTCTCTAATATATGTAAATTGTTATTGAATAAAATTCTCCTTAAACACTTAGAATACTTGGTTGATTTTAAATGACTAATTATTGCTGTAATTATTATGCGAGAGCATAAGGTATGTTCTGTCTTAAAAATAAAGCATGGCAAAGTTTTCTGTGGTTTGCAATTCAAATTGGATGGCTCAGAGTCATTAAAAAGCAGGTGAACAGAAGGTATAAATCACTTTTTTAGAAAGGGGCTATTTTTGCCCAGATCTTGGCATCATTTTGTGGGAAGACTTGTTTAGGGGTGAGGGTTAGCAGTAAGTATAAAGTAGGAGTTAGGTTCAATTTTGGTAACCAGTTGAGTTCAGCCAAGCCATTAGCCAGGGATTTTGTAGTGTAAGTGTCAGAAACTACAGCCATCCCTCGTACGGACAACATGATTTCCAAGTCCAAAATAATGAAGAAGTTTCTTTGATATTGCACAGGCTCTGCGGAGGGGAGCAAACAAAGTCAGCAGGTTTCTGCCTCCTCCCAGCTGCCTGAGTCCTTGGGAAGATGGTGCTTGAATGCATTTGCGCTTTTAAATGTCTTAGATTGTTTTGATGATGTGGCCTTGATAAAGGGGTCTTTGTTTGCTACTTCTCTCCCCTCTGTGTAAAGACTTTTATATTTTTTGAACCATCCTAGGTTTTGTGTTGTGCTTTTGTTAGGAGAGGGAAAGTTAATAGATAATATACACCCTTAGTATTTTCTCCATTCTAAACTGTCATTTTGCTGCGATTTTTTGTGTTGTATTGAGTTTTAAGTGACAGCACCATTATGCAAGTTAGTAAGCACTTAATAATTGCCAAAGACAAAGTTAGATTCAAACTCACCATGACAGAATTTTTATTTGAAATTCAAGTTATAGATATTTTTCTTTGATTTCTTATGGATTTTGCAATTTGTAAAAGAGCAGCATTTCAATACTCATATTCTCAGTAAGAGATGATAAAATGTATGACACATTTTAGCCACCCAGGAGACTATATTCCTTTTTTTTTCCCTAATGGGGATGTTTTATTGATTGGTCATCAAGAGAGATGCTTGTTTCCACAGAGAAGTATGGATAGAATATAAAATCTATTTTTGAGTATCAGCTGGTGAGGAATCATTAGGCAGTACATCAGTACAGAGATACATATTTGAAAAGGAAAAATGTGAAGGAGAATTATTTCTAATTATAAAAGTTACCACTTGCCTAAGAAAAAAGATATTAGAGTCATCTGAGATAGTTGCTCACTCAAGTTTATATAATTTTGCACACATTTCCAGGGAATTAGATTAAATTAACGAATGAGACAAGTAAACAGCAGGAGCGGGCCTGGAATTGTAACATAGCTGCTGTTGTGTCTGGGCAGTAAATGACTGTGTCCCCAGACTGTCCCCAGAAGCTGCTATGATTCCTTAAATCATGTTAAGAGAAGAGAAACTGCTCTGGAGTCTGAGAGAATCTGGCTGTGAATCTAGACTCTACCATTTGGGGATTGTATGAATTTGAGCAAGTTAACTTCGAGGCTCAGTTACTTCATCTTTATAATTGGCACAAACAATATGTTCCTTGAATTTTTTTTTAGATTTTATTTCTTTATTTGAGAGAGTGAGAGTGAGAGAGAGAGAGAGTAGCAGAGGGAGAAGCAGGCTTCCCTCAGGGCAGGGAGCCCAATGTGGGACTCAATCCCAGGACCCTGAGATTATGACCTGAACCGAAGGCAGGCATAACCAACTGAACCACCCAGGTGTCCCAAGATTTTTTTGGAGGGACAAAGGAATATCCATAACAACCATACCCCGGTTTCTGACCTACGGCAGGCTCACAGCTAGCAGGATTATTATACAGCTCCTCCACTCCCAAGAAGCAAACCCTGACTCTGAACCTTAGTGACCCCTAGAGAAACCAATGTGTCCCCTCACCTCCAAAACACATTTTTAACTTTTGAAACTTTCTTTATGTTACTTAATCGAATAGCTATTCATAACTCATATTTGACACATCTACTTAAAATATCCCCAAATTTCAATTTATCTTGGCATTGAAATAAAAGTGACGATAGTGACAGTAATAAAAAATAACAGGTAAGCATCTTCCTTTGGTTATCTTTGGTTAACTTAAAAGGGGTTAGTGTGATCTGACGTTAGTATTAGGCATTAATAATTACTGTATGTATCAGTCTTGTTCCAGTCAGGAGAGAGAAACCACATAAAAATTTGAACATGGATAAGTGTCTGCCTTCAGCGCAGGCCATGATCTCAGGGTCCTGGGATTGAGTCCTGCGTGGGGCTCCATGCTCAGTGGGGGGCCAGCTTCTCCCTCTGCCACTCCCCCCACTAGTGCTCTCTCTCTCAAATAAATGAATAAAATCTTTTAAAAAAAAGAAATTTGAGCATGGAAGATTTAAGGTAAAGAATGCTAACTATAACATGGGATTGGAGTAAGACAGGCTGGTAAGAAGTAAAGAGAGCTCTAAAGAAGACAGGAATAGTGGCTCTAAGTGGCAGCCACCCCTAGGGCTGAGACAAACACCCAGAGAAGGGCTTCAAGTCAGACCTCATAGGGCAGCTGCAGCCCTGGCTCACTGGATGGTAGACCAGTCACTGTCATGCCACACGGGTGGAATTTGCTGGAAACCCATCCTCTGGAGTTCACTGGGAATCTTTTCTCCAGGGTGCAGCAGAACGCTGTGTGTGGTGACTTCTGCCCAGGGGTACTGGCCTCTGCCACAACCCTGCCTTCGGGCACTGCTGGGGGAGGCAGCTGGGTGCTGGTGTCCCGTGGGCGCTGCAGGAGCTGGGTGCTGGCAAGGCCATTTGCCCTGCAGGACCTTGCCGGAAGCAGGAAGCAGACACTCCTACCTTTCTCCCATTGCCTTTACAGACAAAGCTTCACATCCTACCAGCTGGCAGAGCAACGATATTTTAGACGGTCCAGAACCACTTTCACAGAGCAGGCCAGAAGAGTGAATTTGGAGCAGAGGGCCAGCAAGGGATAACTGTACTGTCAGAGAAACACCTTTCCCTACTACAGATGAAACACATAGGGTAGGACTAACGGAAGGAGAGAAGAGAATGAGAGCTTACCCCCTCTCCTTATACATAGCCTGTACTGCTTTGTTTTTGCCTTTTTTATATTTGTTTCCCTACAACAGACTGGGGATATGAATCTTGAATGGAGGGACACTGTAAGAATCAACTATATGGAATTTGGGTTTATGGCTAGAAAAACATGAAGTCATCATTCCTTCTGGTACATAGTGCACTGCTAAACCAGAAAGTTTAGCGCGGCCAAATTTCATTCATGTCAAAGAAACAGAGTAGTTAACAAAATGCATCTGTCACAAATAATTTAGAGTTGTAGGGTTTGTTAGATTTTCCAGTAACATCTGTGTTTTCTATTTGATCTCTTTGATTGATTACTTTTTCAGTTATTGAACAAATTGGTTCCTTAAAAAAATACACAACATAACCCAATACATCTTTTTTCTAGATGCTTCTTGGTATCTCAGTCCTGCTTCCCCTGACTCATGGAGTCTGGATAAAGTTTTTCTGTTCAACTAATTTGTGCTTAGTCAAGAACTGTTGGAACTAGTATCTGTCAAAGAAATATGAATTTCTAATTAAGCAGAATGAGAAGCCCTAGAATCGTTTATCATCATAACCGTTCCCAAAGCAATGTGGAGGTTATTTCGGGAGATCTTCTGGCATTTATGAACAAACCTTAGCAGGCACACAAGCCCTTGGAAACTGGGATGATGTTTTCTGAATGTATATTCAAATAGTTGTACTTAAATCAAAAGACTAATAAAGAAAAATGTCAATTAATTCTAGAAGAGATTATCATTTAAATGGTCTGTTAGAAAAACTAAAGCAGCATTGTTCCTCTCAAAGAAGAAGGCTGAAAAGATAATTAGACATCAGTAGAATACCAACACAATACTGGGGAAAAGAAAGGGCACAGTGACTTCTAAAATTTACAGAAATTAAACTGAGCACGGAGACCTAGACCCTCATTAGTACTGAGTGGCAAGATGACTATTATTGTGGATGAACAACTGTTTAAGTTTTGTGCAGTTCCAGAACAATCTTTGAGGTCGTTCAGGGAATCAGAATGGGCCACATTTCAGATCTCCTTTTGTATTTAAAATGGGCAATAAAACTCATTTTGCCAACATATGGCTAAATCAATATGCATGCTTCAATAAATCCAAATCAAGGCCACAATCTAGCAAAAATTAAATGTTTGTTATTGTTACTAGTGTTGCTATTTTTACCCGCCCCTTTCTCTTCCAGGGGTCAGACCCAGTTAGGGGACATAGAGGAGATAGAGAGACATAGATCAGAACACCAGTTTTATGACTCATGGAGGACAGATGGGAGAATGGGGGTTTTTAATGTGTGGGCCAAAGGGGATATTCATTCCTACGCTATAAACAGACTCAGTCCCTAACAGTGTCTGCCCTCTGCTCCCAGGGACAGACTGTCCTCTGATGCCTGAGGCTCCTGGAAAGAAATGCCAGGAGTGAGCACTCCCTGCCATCTCCCCAAGGGAGGGCAGTGAGGGCTGGGGTACTGCCCCCTAGTGGAGTGCCCATGGGCACTGGCAACACACCCTTGGTAACCCACAAGACTTTTCTAAGGACGCGCACATTTAATTTTCACCCCAGTTGATTCTATTTTTTTTCTGTGTAGTCTTGAGGAAATGAGAATTCCTTATATATCTCCACCAAACTACGTCTCACTTCTGATTGAACGAATTCCTTATTCCGTTGTAACTAAGACTCACAGGTTAAACTCAGTCTTACTTGGCCAAAGTAAGTTAAAATAAGATAAAACAAAACATTAAATAAAATATGATAAAAATAAGTTTAAAAATTTGCCTATCCTTACCAGAGTTTCAATTTTCTTGACTATCAGAGGCCTAGCCCCAGTATTTTCTTACTGTGCTTAAAATAAAAATTGAGCTGCTGTTTTATGGCAAAGCAGGAACCAGAGGCAAGCCCTCTCATGTCCCCACCTAAAAATCTTTCCACTTTGAATCATTTGCCATTGTAACCCCTTTGGGAAGGGCTTTGAATATCAAGTCAAGCTGGGCAGTTGGGAGCACAAAGTCAGGAGGCCGCTGGTTTTGAGTTTGACTTTCAGCTCTGCTCTTACCAGCACTGTGACTTTTAGAGAGATCACTGACCTTCCCTGGCCTCAGGTGTTTCCGGTGCAAAATGCTCGCTGCAATACCTCCCTCCAAGTATTAGTGCATTTAAATGAGAGAGTGTGTTGAAAACGCACGAGGAAGGGGCCCCTGGGCGGTGCAGTCGGTTAAACATCCGACTTTTGGTTGTGATCTCATGGTTGCGAGATTGAGACTTAACAGCAGCTCGGTGCTCAGGGCAGAGTCCACATGAGATTTTCTCTCCCTCTCCCTCTGTTCCTCCTGTTTATGCTCTCTCCCTCCCTCCCTCCCTCTCTCAAATATATAAATAAATCTTTAAAATGCACAGGGAAGTGCTAACACTACCCATCATCACACTGCAATTGTACATAGTGTGAATAAAAGAGAGTTTGGTTTTACATGAGTTGTAAATGGAAAAAGGATGCTATGTGAACCATCTGGAAAGATCCATCAGTTGCATAGCGACTTCCTAACAAAGCACCATCATCAGAGGTGATCTGCCTATGCTTCTTTACTTTCTTATGTTCTGGTTTGATTTCTGACTGTTCTGGATCAGTTTTTTTCTTACGTGGCTGCCTTGAGCCCACATGAGATGCCCAGGGCTTTGTTTCCAAAATCTTATCTTTATGCCTATTTTCACAGCTACCTACTTAACCATGACTATCTTTGCTTCTCCTAAGGGCCTGCCTTTATTTTAAGGGAATCAAATTTTCTCGTTTTCAGACAACAGAGAGTAACATTCTAGCAACTACCAAATCTGGCATTACTAACAGAGAGTCTCTGGGGGTTCTGTAATAATGTAAAGCTATCTCTTCTCTTTCTTTTAGAAATATATCTGATAAACTCTAGTATTTCTTGTGTGCCAGACACTTTTCTAAGCCCTTTATAAGCCCTAACTCATTTTATCCTTATACCATCTCTATGAGTAGAGTCTATATTTAATCTAATTTTGTGTAAAATGGAAACCAAGACAGAGAGAAGCTAAATGCCTTACGCAAAAATTACACAGCAAGGGATTGGTTGAGAAGCAGAATTCTCTGCCAGGGATTCTGGCTCTAGCCTCTGTGCTTTCAACAACTTAGCTTTTAACAACTCTTGGCTACCCTCATTAAATCATCTTCAAGTCTGGGACTGCCATGGAAGGGCATTACAGGCTTCATTAGATGAGGACTGAAAAATTTAAGAATGTAAGTTTTAAAAAGTTTAACTGTAGTGATGCCTTTGTCTACAGCACTTAACAGAAAGGTGATCCAAGAGGATGACATTTTGGAACACGGGTTTTGTTTTGTTTTGTTTGTAGTACAGATGCAATGAGAGGGTTCTGAACATAGAAAATGAGGGGGAGCCAGGGACTGGAACAAGGAACAGGAGATTTGCAAATTGTTGGAGCTGAAGTCAAAGAGCAAAAGAGGGAAAGTCAGTTGGGCTTATGGGATCAGTGTGGAGTTGACCATCACTGCCCAGGGCAGAGAGCAAGGAGAATCATCTGTGATGAGAATGAGAAGGGAGATGGAGGGATGAACATCAGGTAGAGAGAGTAGTATTTGGGGCACAGAGGAATTTGATGTCATCTATTTTCCTCTGGGATTTGGCCACTCCACTTCCCCCGGGCTTTTTGCTTTTCTAAATTTGCTACTGGTTGTGCTCAGAATTATACTTTTGGAGGTACTTGAAACACAATAAAAATGAAATGCCACCATCAGAGTTATGAATAATCTTATGAAGATGATAAATGGGAAGTGTCTAAAGCCTGAAGCAGCCACTCCATAAACACAGTTTAATCACTGAGCTCAGGAATAAAATGGACATGTGCAGCCACAGTAGAGAGCCACCTAAGCAAGACAAAGTATCACAAAGTCGACAGTGCTTATTAGTACTGTAAGATTATAATACCCAAATGAGCTGGGAGGTAGTATAGGTTTCTGACACCTCCATTTAATATCTATGGGACTTTGAGCAAGTTAATTAAGATTTCTATGCACTCATCCCCTAATCAAAAAATGCAGAAAATATCCAAATGGTGTTGGTTAGGGATGACACTTATGAAGTGTCTGGTCCAACACCTGGAAAGTAGTAGTAGGTGCTTAAAATGTTTGCTGAATGAATAATGGGAACAAAAAAATATTAACTTTCCACCAGAAAAAAGTTCAAGAAAATTTGTAAAAACACAGGAGTGTAGGGAATGGTGAATCAACCCAGAATTGATGACCATTACAAATTTGTCAGAGATGCTTCATGTTCTAAGTAAGAGAAAATAAATTATTGTACATTTCAATGTTATGTTTGGATTGAGAAAATGTACAAGAAGTGTAAAGTTTCATTCTTTGGGCAGGTAGCCCAGGCTGAGAAATCAGGGAGAAAACATGGCTACTCAACCTTCATTTGGTTTCATTTGCCTTGTGGCAAGTTAGAAAGATATTTCAGGGTGGAACAAACATTGACAAAAGTATCTGAGGCAACTTGTCCAGAAGCATTTTATCTGAGGACCGAAACAGGGATGTCCCTGGGATATCACTGTAATGTGATATTTGAAGAACGATAGAGAAAGTGATTGGTCCAGAGAAGCAAGGGAGGGCAGATGTCCCCCCTTTCCAAACGGAAACCATCTTTAAACCAATGGATGGAGAGCTTAGCCCAGGCAACACCATGAGTCCATACTCAAAGGAATCGTTAGGGGGAACCTAGAAGAGGAAGAGCTGACCTTTGGGACTCAGCACAAATTTACTGGAAAAAAATCTTTCCAGAATGAACTTTGTGGCTATAATGGTGAACTGGTGCTCCAGAGAAATGGTGTGGATGTGTGTAAGTGAGGACTTGATAAGTCCCCTTTGATATCTTTGTGGGCAAAATCATAAATATTAGGTAGGGTGGTGATACAGTTAGGTAGACTGATAAGTAGAAGGTTGCAAAGTGTTTGTATGAAATCTGAATAATGGTTGATGACAGCAGTGTAAGAAGGTGCTTCCACCATGCCTTTCTTCAGTGACAGTGAACTGGTCACACTTTATCACAAAATAGCTCTGCAGAGATGACATAAAGATTATTCATGGGCTTTCGACATTAACATTTAAACACTTCTCTACCATTCCATGTTTCTTTTTGGAGAACTTGTTCATTTAATCTAATAAATATCATTTAGTAAATGTTAAAGGTCACTATCTGAAAGGAAAATGGTAAATGGTAAATCTCTAATATTCAGTAATGAAGCCTTTATTATACTATATATTATATGCTATGTATGTTGTTTACTATAACACACTTAGAATTACCTTAAAAGTAAGAATGAAATTTTTTCAGCCTTTTACTAAAGCTTCAACTATTCAGGGCTAATATTTTATCAATCGTGTTTACTTTGATCTTACCTACTTCACTGCATGTCCCTGTTCAATGAATTAAATTGCTAAAGATGGAATTACGGGTGTCTTGAGGGGTACAATTCATCTTTTTTTGGTTGGTTGTGGTCCTTCCTTTGTTTAACAAACAGTAAAGTTTCTTCTTGCTTTTTTAGTATGAGTTCTCAGGGATTGAATCATAATTGATCCAGGCTAATCATTGTAACCCTGTTTCTTTCACTAACAATTAGTCCAGGATGTGCATGAGACTACTTCTGGGCTTTGAGCTGAAATGGACATTTTGGGAAAGATTTCTCTCCCTGATAGAAGGGTGGGAGACATTAGGACAAGAAGGCAGCTCCTCTGGCTTCTTCTCTTCTTCCCTTTGGACACTGTTGTGTGGGCACAGGGTGTCTGCAAGGCAACAAGCTCACAGGCAACAGCCCGCATGCTGAGGATCATGGTGAAAAGGAGAGGAGTACAAGCGGTTGGTGGCGTTGCTGGCATGCCAGACCAACCCTGGGCCTGTCTGCTTGCCTCCGAGTTGGTATTAATAACGATGTTTTGGGGCACCTGGCTGGCTCAGTCAGAGCGTGCTTGATCTCAGGGTTGTGGGTTTGAGCCCCAGGTTGGGTGTAGAGATTACTCAAAAATAAAATATTTAAAAAAAAATAATGATGTTTGAAGAACTGGTGCATGCATTTGCCGTTTCTTGCTGCTAACTGATGCAGAGGCATCCCTCATTTGTGTTAGACCCCAGAATAATTTCTTCCAGCTATCGTGGTACAAGTCAAAAATTTAAGTTTTGAGACAGTGAATCAGCTCCCCTCCAGAAGTTAAGGCAGGCCATGGCTAATCCACTGAGAAAGAAAATGCGGTTTGGCCAATGAGAGATTGTTTTTGTTTATTGTGTGTGCTTGCACAGGATACGGAAATTAAATTAATTTGAAAGCCCCTTTGAATGGATGATTGGGAGATAATATTTAGACATAAAAAATGATATGTGTGTACTGAAAGAGCAAAATTAAAAATAAATGAGATCTGACATTCCCTTTTAGTACATTTTTCACTTTTATACTCTTTGCTAGTTGATTTATTAAGGCTTTTTGTCTGTGAGCTTATCATATTGTGATCTTTCTGAGGAAAAGCAATTTGAAGGTTGCTGTGGCTGAAGGCACATTATGGTGGTGGGAAATCAAATAGAACACTGACTTTCATTTAAGATTGTCAACTTGATGAGTAGAATGAAGTTGACTTCAAACAGACAGGACCTGATAAAAATGATCTATTTCTGACAGGTGGAAGTCATGCGGAATGATGGTTAAATAAAGCATATTTGTTTACTGTGTTCCAGAAATTATACATTAGCTACTTTTGAGCATGCAGAATTAAAACCAGCTAAAATCTGGAAACTTCCAAACCAAATTATCTTTAAATAATGTATATTTTGGTAAACTTTAAAACCATATATATAATTCCTCCTCTTTTGTCTTTGGTAGGAATTTTAAGTCTTTAAAAATTATTTTTACTTAGCTTGTTATTCGAAAAGAATATGTATTTCTAAAACTAATTTTATGTTATAATTTATTATTAAATAGTAACTTTGAGTGATTAACCTTGTACTTTGCAATTCTTCTCCAGTATGGAGCTTATACAGAGTCTGAGAACAACTTCTGCAATATTATTTATGCATCACATGTTCATGGACTAGGTACTCTGTGTCCTGTAGTTGGGAAGAAAAACAGACATCAGGGTGCCTGGGGGGCTCAGTCGGTGAAGCATCTGCCTTCAGCTTAGGTCATGATCCCGGAGACCTGGGATTGAGCCCCATATCCGGCTCTTTCCCTCACTGGGGAGTCTGTTTCTCCCTCTTGCTCTCCCTCTGTGCTCTCTCTCTTTCTCTCTCAAATAAATAAATAAATAAATAAATAAATAAATAAATAAAATCTTTAAAAAAAAAAAGAAGGAAAAACAGATATCAAATAACCACCCAAATAAGTATGCTATTAAAGTTGTGAGACTCTATTATAAGTGTTTTAAAGGAGCAATCTGGATTCTGATCTGGTTTGAAGATCAGTGAAGTTTGAATTGAAATCTGAAAGACAAACAAAATGTATTATATGTACCATTGTTATTTTTATCCAGTGTTGTTGTTGTTGTTGTTGTTTTCCTCCTTGGTGATTGACTCTTGACTATGTGTGTGGTATTCAGGTGATTTTCCTCTGCTAGAGAACTGGTCTGAGCCCTGAGGAGCGAAAGGATAATGAACTAAATCACAGGGAGGCTTAACGATAGTTACCTAAAATATTCCAGGAAGACAGAATCCCTGAGGATGGCTCAGAAGAATCCAAGAAGAGAAAGAAAAGCTCAAATGGCAGATTCTGGGCAGAAACACAAATAGTTGCTTTCTGTAGCTTTTGTATTTGAGGAAATGAAAATCAAGTTATTAATCTTACATGGGAGTAATTTCACCTTATTTTCAGATTATGTCATTCACTCATTTACCCACTTGTAGAGTCTCCAAGTAATAACAGTTTGAGAGCATTAACATGAGGAAGAGTGGGCCCAGCCCTGTCGCTGTAGTAGGGTCAGTATCCAGCCCTAGAAGACACGTTTCCTGAGAGCCAGTGCTGTTGTCTCTTCCTTTCATGGCTCTCTTCCCTGTGTCTGGAACAGGGCCAAGCACATGGGAAGTGTACAATAAACACCTGCTGAGTGAATGAATGAATGAATGAATGAATGAATAATTGTCAGCTAAAAAGTGAAAGGGCACTCATATGGTTGTGCACGCATTAGGAAGGATGTTTTCAACTCTTAGGTTTCCCATTTCTCTCCTGCTCACAGTCCCAACTTCTATGGAAAATCACAGAGATTTCCATCAGACAGGTTTTGCAAAATAAAGACTAAGTTTTATTCTTGTTTTTACCCTTAGAGCACAAGGCCAGGGCAATAGTAGTTGTTCAATAAATCTTTGTAGAAGATTGAGTTTTGTTTTTGTTTTTTGCTTTTGATGGAGGTACCAGGCATTAAAGAAAGATTGAGTTTTAATTGTGCTTTGGAATCAATAGCCTTCTGCTAAGTTGCTCTGGAATTCTGAACTTTAAGGATCTCAACTGTGGGGCCATCTGAATAGGTAAGATGCCTTATTCATGCTGTCCCTTTGAGGACACACAAAGCCCTTTGCAGAGGGGCTAGAGTATAGGTACCTGCTTTACATCATGCCTAGATCTGCAGAGGACCGCGTTCCAGGAAACATAGGGCCACTGGACATCAACATTTATGGATTTTTCCATAACTCTTGTTTTCTGTGATTGGAGAATTTGTAAAAACATGTTATAAGCAGTAAAGCATTATTCAAATATAAAATATGAAGCCCCGGGCTTACTGGTTACAAGAATCAAACATTGACACTGTTAATCTTTAGTCTCTAAATGTATTTTACCATTTCCTTTCTCTCTCCCTCCCCTTTTCCCTTCCTTCCTTTTCTTCCTTTACCAAAAACAAACACACAGACACACAAAAACCAGTTAAACTGAATTCTTGGCGTGTCTTAAATTGGAGACAGAGGGATGAATAAGGAACATTTGCTGCCTTCAAAACTCTCCCTTTCTAGTGGGGAAATAAACATGGAGGTAACTGTAAAAGGATCTTGGCGCTAGGCTTGGGTTTGAATGATTTCATAAAGCCAGAGAGGAGGGGTTTGAGGAAGGAAGCAAAAAAGATGGGTAAAGATTCATCCTGATCTTCCCCTCCAGTGTTAGAATACATGGATACCAAGTGTGCAGCCCTTCTTGGTGTAAACAGATGCAAACAATATAATTATCATCTTCTCCTGTCTTTTTTACCAGGAATTCAGTTAAACTGGTTTTTGTGTGTCTATGTGTTTGATGCTGAAGGGATCAAGCCCTGAATCAGACTCCCTACTCAGCGGAGGTCCTGCTTCTCCCTCCCCCTCTGCCACTCCCCCGGCTCTCTCTCTCTCTCTGTGGAATAAATAAATAAAGTCTTTAAAAAAAAAACTTTAAAAAATACACTTTTTATTATAGAAAATTTCAAACATACATATAAAAAAAATAACATAAAGCATGAGAGTATAGTAATAAAATGATGCCTCCCCCCTTCCATACCTATCACCTGATTTCAACAATTACCAGCTCACAATCAGTTGCATTTGAGGTGACCTCCCCCCTTTCCACCACAGGATTGTTTTGAATTCTAGGCATCATCTAATTGTATCTGCAAGTGTCTCTTTTTAAATATCTACATTTATTAATTTTTTTTCTAAAAATAGAGCATGGTATCATCATCTCAACTAAAATATTAATAATGATTTCTAAATAATATCAAATTATTGTCTGTTCTTATTGTCACATATATTTCTTTTCATTGTGGGTGTTTTTGAATCAGGATCCAAACAGAGTTCACAAACTGCATGTAGCTGATATGTAGCCTAAATCCTGTCTTACCCCTAGGTTTCCACTCTCTGACATCTTGGTTCCCTGCAATTCATTTGTGGAAGCTAGGTTGTTTATGCCATAGTGCCTCCCACAAGCTGGACTTTGATGATTGTAAAACCATGGTGTCAATTAGCATGTTCTAAATTCTGGTTAGATTTATACATCTGGTCAGATTCAGGTTCATTTGTTGTTGTTGCTAATATTTCCTAGGTGGTAGTGTGTATTTCAATGAGGAGACATAGCTCCTTTGGTTATATCAACATTGGTCAGTGAGTTCATGGGCTATCAGCCTGCCTCATCCATTGTCATCTTCCCTTCAGCGTTTCATCTCATGGTTTGAGTCACCATTGACCCTCTTTGAGCACATCCCTATTTTCGTTAGGGCTGCAAAATGACAATATTCTAATTCAGAGTGTATGGTAAATCCCACCAAGGTTTGAGCCTGGATTCAGAGTTCAGTCTGTAAGACTAAACAAGTCTGAGTGACCTGAAAAATTGTCAAATTTCTTTCAAATCTTAAGCCACATCTACTTGTCTCATTTCTGCTGAGGTCAACATGTCTTCCTAGTCTGTCGTGCTTTGTTGTATCAAGTTACATTAAATCAAATTATATTATTTTTAAAAATTCTTGAATTACAATGAAGGGGGCAAACCGAACTGTTGTTAAGAGCAATTTTCCTAGAATTTTCTCTTTACCCTGAGCAAGGATGACTTCAAAATGAGTAAAGCTGTTAGCAGAAGAAAAGCATGCATTTCAATATGCAAACATTCTGCATCTCATTTGAGTAGCTCATTAGATGATATTTGAAACACAATTTACCATCAGAGTTGTTGTCAGTGGAATGTGCTAGCACTGTTAGATAATTTGGTAGTCTTTATTCATCCCTACTGGCTACATTTAAAGTTTTATTTATGTATTTTTATGTATTATATTTGTGTTTATTTGCTTTTAAAAAACTAGTGTTCTTCTTTAGGGTGGCAATGCCACTGAGGAACAGGCCAACATTATATTGATTTGGCAATATTAGAACACAAGAACAGTGTTCTTCAGAGGCACCCTTCAGTGGATGCATTGGTGAAAATGGTTGCTCCACCATGATGTGTCACGAATGCTTCCTTATTGGCTCACCCATCTTCATAGGCTGTCATATGTGGGTTTTCCCAACCTGTGCAAACCTGTGTAAGTGGAATGGGCTTCATGGATGTGCAAAGTGTACGTAGTCAACACAAGACCCACACTCAGAAAGGCTCTGTGCTTGGTTCTGCAATCCTTGATAACTTTATCTTTGAGCTTGTATTTTGTAACTGAAGTCCAAAGGGACAGTGGAGAGTGCATATGAGCAGAAGAGTTCTCAGAAATATGTGACTGCTGTTCCTTGCTGCCCCTATTGCATATAGCTTTGTGACAGTCCATGAGCCAAGAAATCCACAACACGTGGGAGTTCACTCAAAGTGGATACAGGTTAGTGTGTTATATCCATGACTAAGTGGGGGCCTTAATGGCGCCAAGAAGCCACATTTTCTGTTTGAAGCAGAACTAACCCTGAACACAGAAAGAAGTCAGTGGTGTTCTAAGAAAAATAAGTGACCAAGGAAACTTGTCTTGTCCTTTTTTACTCATGTTACTTCCTTACATTAACCAAACACTGACAATGCCATCAGATGATGGCATAGTTCCTTTTCCTTTCTGTCCTCCTTCCTCATCCATAAGCCTGAGGTAGAGAACTAGTAGAGAGTGTGCATATCAAGGAGTGACATAAAAAAGATGAGTTAGTTTTATGCAGCATTTCCACTCTTCTGGGAACAATGCATATGCAAGGAAGAGCTACAAAATGCAAATTGTGTAATTTGGTGATTCTGTATAAGAATTAAATGCTCTTATATTTGCATTTAAAATGGAAATTGTACAATGTAAAGATGGAAGGCAAAATTTGTGCCAACTATTAAAAATTTTAAGTTTTATTTGCTTGGAACAACACTAAATAGCGATTTAAAAGAACACCCCACAATGACAAGTCAAGAGAGAGACCATAAGAGAAAGTAAAAAGCTTCAAAAAGTTTCATATTTTAATACGCTTTCATGGTGCTTTTGGGCCAGTTTTTGAACAAGGGGCTTGGCATTTTCATTTTGTACTGGACTCTGTAGGTGATGTAGCCAGTCTTGTTCATAAGATACCGTGATGTTCATGTCATTTTTCCCCCTTGATGTCATACTTGGCTATTACTTTTCTCTTTTCCCCTGATTATTTTGACATTTTGTATAGTCTTACAGATGGTAGCTCATTGAATGATTTCTCTTATTTAATCACACAAGGGTCATTTAAAAATCTAAAGTCTGAGGTGCTTCCAGATTTCTGCTTATTTGTAGAGACACATGGGGCTGTGTTTAATTAGGTGAGTTAGTCTCATAAATTAATTATCCTCTTGTTTAGTTTTATGTTCAAAAGATTACATTCAAATAAGAAGACAAGATCCAGGTTTCCATTTATATGGAAGGAAGAGAGGCAATTTCTTAGGATTGTTCATGTCAAACCAAACCAAACCAAACAATAGAAACCCCTCTTGCAAGTGAAGTTGTCATCTCTTAAAATGCTCCATTCTGGTAGTGAACTCTGTTATAAAATCAGATTTCCCAATTGATCAAATTATGCTTTAACATTTCTTGGAGAGCAAAATAGCAAATAGATGTTCTTGAGTTGGCTATGAACAAAAATATAGCAATTTACTTCATTTCTCCATGTGTTTTTATGGAAAAGTAATTATCTTAATTTGAATATTTCCTCCCTGTTACAGGTTGTCATTTATCTCCGCAGATTTTCTTTTCTTTTCTTTTTCTACAGTTGTCTCAGCTTTATTGAATAAAGGTGTTCTGATCTCTGTTGAAGTGCCTCAAAATTAACTGCTGATTTTGCTGGAAAAATATGAATTAGTTAGTCAAAGAGAAATCACCACCTGGCTGTCCCGTTCCATCCACCCAACAGAACACTAATTGTTCTTAGAGATAATGTGATGCATTTATACTCAGAGAATTAATCACACATGATTTTTCCTATATCTGAAATTATGTCAAATTTAACTTACTTCATTTTCATTCCTCTTCTTTTGGTTCCTTTTAAGGTACTATTACTAGTTACTTTTGTTAGCCTAACTCTGATCAATTTCATATAATTTATGTCTCTTTCATTCACATATACATACAATAAGGCTGCTTCTCTTTTAATGCTTTTAATTTTTCACCTCGTTTCTTCTTTTTTTTTCCTGCTTGCTGACAAATTGCTTAGTCTGTTAATAACAGGTAGTTTCATGCATTTATTCATCAAATACACATATACAGAAGAAAGTAGACAACCTGGACAAGAAATCTAAAGGAAAACTTTCAGAACCAAACTCTGGACTAGTGACTATTAGTTTTCTTCTTAGAACAGCTTCTTTGTAGATGACAGTCAAAGTCAGGATGTCTGCATCAAGCTCTTCAGAGCAGACTGCCCTACCTCCTCTCTTCTCACTTTATAAGGTCTCACTGATCAAGCTTAGTTAATCTGTGAGCTCAGCTATATCCTCAACTTGGTGGTTCACATGCCTTCTTCTCCAGTGAACTTGCTCCTCTGAACTCCAGCTGCTCATGAGACAACGCCATGTGGCTTTCCCACACTGAATCCACCAATTGCTATGGCAGCCATGAATGGCAGCCATAAAAAGATATATAGATGATGAAATAACAGCTGCAATCGCATGGAGGATGGAATTCATGGCCTGAGTCTGGGAAAGTTTCCTGGTTGGGCAAATAGCTGTCTGTAAATGTATGCTATTAATCAAAGTTGATATTTTCAGAACCCTTGCTAACAGTCAAGTATGATTCTCATTGCTTTTCAGTTATCAACTCTCTTCATCTTCATAACAATCCAAAGACTCTACCAATATTGTCTCTGTTTAACAACCAAGGAAAGTGAGGCACAGAGACATCCAATGACTTTACCAAAATGCTTCACAGCTGAGGAGGGGGACAACCATGCTTTGGACTCAAACAGTCTGGCTCGCTCCAGAGCCACATGCATAGCCACAACCTGTACATGTCAAGATAAGATCAGAAAAAGGGGTGCCTGGGTGGGTCAGTTGGTTAAGTGTCTGACTTTGGCTCAGGGTCCTGGGATTGAGCTCTGTGTCAGGGTCCCTGCTCACTGGGGAGTCTGCTTGTCCTTCTGCCTCTCCTCCTCTCATGTGTTCTCTCTCAAATAAATAAATACAATCTTTTTTTAAAGATAAGATCAGAAAAAAAACATAAAATTAAGAAAAACATTGAATTCTGATTTAAGACAGCAAACACAAAAACATGTTCAATTTTATTAGACTAATGGGAATGAGGAGCAGGGTTAATCCCATGACTCCCTGACTGACCACTATATACATTTCTTCTTGGTATGAATTATTTTTAGTAATATGGCAAGGACCTACAGAATAAGTGTTCAGGTCTTCTTTGAGGTTCATCACACAGTTTATATTTACTTTGCATCAAAAGACATCTGGAAGAGTTTAGTTACAAATGCATATTTGATTCCCATCTTCTCACCTACAAACAAGATCTCTGTCATTCTTCCTTGTCCATCACTGTTTCTCTTTTCTTGAAAGGAGTAGAGGGGCGCCTGGGTGGCTCAGTGGGTTGAGCATCTGTCTTCAGCTCAGGTCATGATCCCGGGTTCCTGGAATCAAACCCTGAGTCAGGATCCCTGCTCTGCAGTGGAGTCTGCTTCTCCCTCTCCCTCCGTTCCTCCCCCTCTCTCTGCTCATGCTCGCATTCTCTCTCTCTCTCAAATAAATAAAATATTTTTTGAAAAAGAAAAGAATAGAAAGATAAAGACATTTAGATTGACTTTAGCCATTTTATTTAACTTAAGAGATTTTTCTAACCAACAGCCCTGTCACTGATGGGAGCCATATTCTTTGAATGGGAAGAGCAAGAAGCATCAAGGTAAATTTTCAAATATGCATATGAAGAAACTTAAATAGATTTGTCAAGTGTCTGTCATAATTCGCAAGTACTGATGCAATTTGATAATTTGTTAATTAACTCATTAATTTTTAAAGCAAATATTCATTAACCATTATGCTAAGTGCTATCGAGGGAAAAATACATAAGTCTTGGTCACTATTTTGTAGATGTTTAGGTGATTTAACTGGAGAAGGAAGACATTTACCAATGGAAAGTTTATTAACAAAATAGGCATTAAATAGTAAAAATAACAGGGATGTGTGGTACATGATCTAGATGCGAGGGTCTGGACTGCAAAGATCACTGTGGGCTGGAATTTTTTATGAAGGTTCACAGAGGAAATGTACCATGTCAGAGCCCAGAAGAGGAGATAGACATGAATGTGTAAACAAGAGAATGAAGATGAGATTAGTTTGTGTGTGTGTGTGTGTGTGTGTGTGCGCATGTGTGATGTGGGAAGGGATGGGTAGAAAAGGACTTAATTCACATTCACTCCCTGGATCCAGTACGGGAGCAAGTCCTGTTGGTCCGATCTCTAAAGTCTTGTTGACTTCTTTCCATTTCTTCTGCCTAATATAGACCACTGTTAATTCTGATGTAGACTTCCCCAAAAGCTTGATCTCTCTTCTCCTCCTTCAACCCATTTTCCACCCAGCAGCAAAACCATCTCTGTAAAATGTAAATTGGATTATGTCATGCCCCAGTTTAAAACCATTGAATAGTTTACTAGAGCCTTCTGGGGAACAAATAGAGCAAAAATAGAGCAACAACATCCAGGGGAGTGGAAGTAGAAAAACTTGTAAAGGGTAGAGAAAGAGTAGATAGAAACCACACATGGTTCACTCACTTACTGATGTTTTCTGGGGGAAGGGGAGTATGAAGACACACACACACATACACACATGGAGGTTATTTCAAGAAGGAAGGAAAATGCCTACCACGCCAATAGGGGATTTGCTAATAAATTATATTTCATGTTACATGACCATTAAGAATGCATGCTCTGATAAAGTGGCATTTATTTTGAAGGGCATTTCTCATTCCATGGCACAGAATATACTCAAATTGCAGAAATTTTGTCAGTGTTGAGGATAAAGACATGGGAAGTAGGCTGATCCAATTTCCAGGTAACAAAATAATTTGAGGAAATAGCACAACCATAATTCAAACCATGGCCTTTGAACATTTTTATTATGGATTAAATTTGGCAAGAAATTAACAAATATAAATATAAAGAATAACAAATACAAACAAATAGAAATATGAAGTTCTGTACTTAGGTCTAACTGGGAAAGATATATCTTTAGAGAATCGTATGTTCAAGGTACTTAGCTGATTAAAAAAAGAATTATGTACTTAGAGGTCAAAACCTTGACTGCTCTTCTCTGCCCTGAAAGGGCAGAACACCCTGAATTCTACTGCTGTGTTCACTCAACTACAACCATGTTCTCTCACCACATTTGTCAACCTTTGTCTCCCCTTGAGGCTTTGCAATGGCTGTTCCCTCTGCCTGGAGTGTTCTTCCCCAGATACACACATGGTTCACTCACTTACTGATTCTGGTCCCTGCCCAAATAGCCTCTCAGAGGTCTTTGACTACCTTATTCAAAGTACCTCCTCCTACATTTTCATTTTCCACCTCTGAATCTACTCTACTTTCCTCGTGGTATTCTCCCTGCCTGACATTGTGTTGTATGATCAATTGCTTATTTGTTGTCCATCTCTGCTTTTCAAAGGTAAGCTTCATGAGGGGCTATTTGGTCTGTCTTATTCACCTCCATGTCCCTCCCCCAAGTGTTCTCATTCTAGACTTTAATTGGGATCAAATATCAAATAACAGGTTGCATTAGGCTTAGACATTCTCTAGCATCTTAAGAATTTGTCTTATACACCCACACCTTCTCTCTTTGATTGCACTTACATTATTATCAAATTGTAATGAGGTAGGACAAATGTAATTATCTTAATAGCTGGCACCTGAATTTCCTTGATACACCACTTGGGGTAGAGGATGAGACTTTGACGAGCAGGCTCAAGTAGCAAAGCTTTCTTGCTAAGAATGAGGCCTGAAGGAGGATTTATTATACTTTGTGGTGGGGAGGGTGGTCTATTGGGGTTGGGGGAGTGGGACAGAGAAAGGGAGGTAGGATGGAAATGGAAGAAGTTGAGGTTAGGGCAAGTCAGAGAAATGCCCAGAGCAGGGAAGGGGGGAGAGGGTTGGTGACCAATGCCATTTCAGGAACAGGTCCTTTTTCATTAGAACTCTATTTCTCTGCGAACGTTTTGTGAGAATAGACTTAATGTTGTGCTGTCATAGGAACAGGAAACCAAAAGGCAAAATACTCCCTGATGTTTTAAACACCTAGAAATTTGTAGAAATCTTGGCTTGTGCTTCCAATATCACATGCTGAGAAATTTGGGGTTCTAATCCAAGGTATTAGGATCTTGAGACAGTAGGGAGAACAAATAGACACCTGGGTTACAAATACAGCTTAATAATGGATTTTGAGGGAAGGGCAGATGCATCTGTTACTCTCAGCTTAATTTTTATCACTTTTTCCCCCATCTCCAAGCAAATTCTTACACCTTTCAGTTTGGAATAGGAAGCACTGAGGTCTCAGTAATGCTTCACAGACCAGCTAAGACCGTAGATTCCAGAGCTGGACATTGGGTTAGAATCTCAGCTCACTACTTCCTAGCTGTATGAACTTCAGTATGTTACTTGGCGTCTCTGTGCCTCACTTGCTCTATCTGTAAAACAGAGATGGTATTTCTTAAGGTTGCTACGAAAATTTGAGCTTCGACATGTTACTTGAGTGTTTGTTTTCCTTATTATTTTTACCATTATCATTATCATTATCATTATCATTATTATTATGTGAATAGATCAGAGACAGGTTGAGACCTAAAAAAGAGGCCTTGAAAACTGAAGGCAGTGACCAAATTGGAAATAGAACTCTGGTCTCTTTGAATTTCATTCCCCTCCTCTTGAAAGGTACAACGTTATTTGAAAAGAGAGAAAAGGAATATTTATAAAGCTCAAATTTTTCCTTCATTTCGGTAAGATGATATTTATCTAAAATTTCCCTGAAATCTACTGAGGTACTTTTTTAAAAAGTGTGTGTGGGACGGCATTTTCTTCCTGCAGGTTCTCACATTCTTCTAGAAGCTTCTCGGCTGAACTTTAATTCTCCCACGCGCCAGGCGAGCTGGTGTGGAAGGTGCTAGCAGGCCATTGCTGAGTGAGCTCTGGGAGACAAAGGCAAGGTTCAGTCACAGTGCTCTCAGGGGGCAGGGCCTGAACAAGATGTTCTGTGCTTGTGCTCGTGCGCTCGGAAACAGCAACAGACTCTGGAGGTCTCAAGAACTCTGAAACGTTGCTTACGAGTTGTAATGAAAGCTGTGAGTTTTCCAAAGGTTATTTGGACAGAAGAGGTTGTCAGCATGCAGAGGAAAAGATCACCCCTGCTGGTCCTTCCAGTTGTAGCCAAACACATGGCATTGTTGACAGCTGGGCAAGGCCTCACAGAGAGGGCCTGGGTGCACCACCAGGCCCTAAGACCCCAGGAGGCTCTGAGCAGACAGAAGGAAAGGATGTCCTCATAAGGCATAAGCTGTTAGAAAGACAAACTTCTGCACAGGGGCTGTGTGCCCTGAGGAGGAAGCTTACATCTAGACCTACAAAAGTGGAAAGGACCTGGCAGGGTGTGGGCAGTGTGGTCAGCCTCTGTGACACAGCAAAATGCAGACTGATCCTATAACACCTGAAGAGGAGCAAACTCCACCATGGCCCTGTCTGTTTACATCAGGTAAGGGAAGGTATGCCATTCTGTGGCCGGGGTTGAGAGTGGTGTTCTTCATCAGGAATAGGTAATATAAGAGAAAGGTAGACAGTATGAATTCAGTGAAGAACTGAAGCTAAGATATACCTGAGGGTCATGGGACAAGACTTTGCTTGTGCTGCTGGGGTGATGGCAGTTGTCCTGTTGACAGATGTGTGTGTGTGTCCTAAGTCAGTCATAAAAAAAGGAGAAGCCTTTTTAGGGGGATGGGTTATGTGAAGGAAGTTGGTGTTCTCATGGTTCTGGTGACCTCATACCCTTTCAGGTTTAACTTTTAAGTCAAATTTAAGTCTCCTTTCTTTCTGGTAACCCTCTCTCTCTCTTTTTAAACCTGTATGTTACATCCCCCTGAATTACTTTTTCTGATAACTCCAAGAACAATCTGGTTCCAGGTGAAAGAGTGCTTGGAAACAGCAGAGTGCCCTGGTCTACTTCCTCCCTCTCCATCTGGTCCAGGAAGACCCAGAGCTGCTATGAGAAAATCCTTCAATGGAATTCTCCATGTAGACAAGCCAAGGGAATCTCCTCTTTCCTGTCTTTCACATCCCCAGAGAAGAGCAGAAGGTCTTCTACAACCTTCCTACGACTGTCCATATAACATTCGGAAACAGGGATGGCTTCTTGGCATATGCACACCTTCAGCTTTGCATTGTGACCTGTAATTAACAGATGTGTGTTTGACCTCATCAGAATGCCTGTTACCAGGCAAGGTCATCTACCTGCAGTTCACTGGGACTCACTGTCCATCAGTATCCTATGCCTTTGTATTGTGGAGGGATAGAGGCAAATGAAACAGAACTCCCCATCCCCATCTGGCAAAGGAAACAGAAACTCGAGGTAAAAGAATCATAAATACAAACAAGGTAAGACACACGAGCCCATCAAGAAGAAAATATAAACAATTCCTTGGTGATTTAAGATGTTTATTTTTTCTCCCAACTATTAGATTGTGGTTGAGTATCTGTCTTTTTCAATGAATGTGACTATATCTAATTCCAAAGGAGTTAATCACTCCAAAGTTATGAACATATTGTAATTAGTAGAATGTATAAAGTGAGTTCATGTGGTAATAGTCATTTCTGCTTCACAAAATGCCAAAGAAAATAGGCATTAAAACCACATTTTGTTGTTGCAAATACTGTCTTTTAAATTTTCACCCCTGAAATTTTCCGAGCTATTAGAAGTGTTCTCAAGAATTCCTAAATGCCTTAGCTTCCTACATGGATAATTTGTCTCTTTTGAAATAGTGTAGTGCTGAATCTTAACAAAATTCCCAAACGAAATTATTTCTACTCTCCTCTACTCAGTTGTCACAGGCTTAGATTCTGCCCCCTCCCCAAAGATTTTTACAACTTTCTAAAAATATCTATCATTGAAATAAAGAATACATGTGTGGTCAGCCATCACTAAAAAAGAATCTTTAAATTGATTAATCAACAGAGAGTTTCCATGCATATCCTTGTGCTTGTACAAAGGTGACTTCATGCTTAGGAGAAGTACATGGCTGGGGAAAGGTATAATTTGTGGGGTACTCTAAAGGCCTCCTTTATATTCTGTTATATTCTATGGTTAAGCTTTATTATCTGGGGTAAAGATACCAAAGCCTTAAGGCTCTTGTTAAATAAAAATCCCCCAGGGCTGATAGCAGGGAGCATGACAAGCCTTTATCAGCCTCTACTATCTTCCTATGAATTAAGATCATGTTCGAGCTGAAAGCAACTTGGAGATCATTTATTACATATTCTCCCTTTACAGTTGAGGAACCCGAAACCCAGAGGGCATAAGTAATGATGCTGACAGTGCTGGTGACAGGAACTGCTAAGGGGATGGTGAACACACCAGCATTTTGTTGAGGGCTCCCCTCATTCATCCATATTCATCAAGTGAATTATAGAATGCCTGCTTCTTTCACAGTCCCAAAAGCAGGTTCTTATTTACACCAGGCTTTTTATCGAAAAAGAAACATGCTTTTTTCCATCCCTAATCTCAGCATTGAATTGGGAGCAAATGCTTCATTGTGAATAAATTAATATATCCCTAAGGATGAGCAATTAATCCCTTTTCCCTGGTGAAAACAGCCCCTCAAGAAAGCCCTTGGAGCTTCTGTGGCATCCAGGGCACCAGGGGGCCAATTTGTTGACTTCCTTTATTGGTTGTGTTTGCTAAATTCCTGTCTCTAATGAGCTAATAGATGTTGGATGCACATAAAGTTCATTTATTTCCTTTGATAGGTTTACATATTTACAGAAAAACAAACCCCTCCAAGCACTGAAAGAATAAAGTCATGCAGCTGCTTAAAATCTTTTAATTATGACAGAAACAATTCTTTGAGTTCTAAATTAGTAAAACAAAGTTAAGTGGAAAACCGAGAAAGCTCATGCCTACAAACATATTTCCCCAAACAGTATTCCCCAAATACTTTTGAATCTCAGACACTATTTTACTAGTGTTTTTAATTCATAGAAGACTTTGAAAAACTCCCAACCCAATGAATTCTTTTTTAAAAACATCAGCTTTACATTATTTGAACATTAAATAATAATGAGAGGCTTTTAAAGTAAAAAATTGTTACTTAGGGATTACAAACAACAGCTTGAGCTCCTTATTGGAAGACACAAAGAAAAATATTTAATCAGATAAGTAAATTTATTTCAAATATCAATTACAGTTCCATTCTCAAGTTACATAAACAATCTTTGGTAGAAATTACTGAAGTTTGGTAAGATTAAATTGTATGAAATTTATTATACTTAAACTTTCTTTGGTTATTAATAGATTTGAAATTAGGCAAAAAAGAAATTAAAAGTTTATTTTCTAGAAGGATTTGTTTGAAGTTGCTTATAGGTCTTACAAGGTGCATTTAATTAAGTTCCCAATTTTGTAATTAACAGTATGTTAATTGAATTTCCCTGAAGTTGTTTGTTCCATGTTAACTTGGAGAAAAAGTCTTAGGTCCAAATATGTCTCAGATTTCAGGGTAATATCTTAAAAAAAAAAGAAAAACAAAAACCTTCCAGTATGTTTCCAGGATGCAGTGCTCCAAGTATGATAGCTGAATGTTGAGATTCTCTAATCTTACTGTTCTTTTTATACTCAAGGGCCCACCCATGGTTTGGGGGTTAAAATAACTGCTTTAGTGGGAAAAAATCTGATAATTCTCTATAAACTATTATTTAAAATGCTTTTCAATTAAAAAGGTAAAGAGAAGTGCTTTTTTTTAACCTGGCTTTTGAAATACTGAGGAAAAAAATCAAAGAAAATACCTGATCTCAAAATTCTTGTATTTTACGTTTTAACGTGTTCTAATGAGAAAGTAGATTGCCACCCCAAATTACTTTGTTCTCCATATAGCAAGACCTTTACTTTTTCCAGAAAGCTGTGCCTAGTTAAATTTGTTGTCTTCCCTCCCAGTTCTGCAGGAACAGAGAACTCAGTGCTGAGGGTCATCTAAAGAATTAAAAAAAATTTTTTTTCCATTTAAATTCATGGGCATCTTGAATGTACCACAAAACATTTGTGACACCTGTTAAAACAACCTATTAATCAATGTGTTCAAATTTGCTCTTCCTCCAAATGACCACCATGAAATAGTGCATGCCTGGAAGGACACCTGTGATTGTGATAACATGGGGAGAATTGTTTATCTGGAGTCTCTGTACCTACAGAAAAGACAGATTGTAAACTGAGCTCGTGGCCAGTTTACTGAGTTGAGGAGTTTATTACTCAGCCATTCAATACATCCCGCAAAGATTTCATGATTTTTGTTACATCTGAAGCATCGTGTTATGCACTGGGAACACCTTGTCTGATAAATACAAATATGCCCTCACAGGACAGCCTGGGACTGGTGGGTGGGCTTCACCATGTGCTCCTGTGGGGAAGCCTAGGAATTCAGCATCCTTTCCTAACGTGGAGGGAGAGCAATATATTACTTGTTTTTAGAAGGTCAGGTGTGGGCCTCTTGAATTCTGCATATATTACTTATTCTACAGTTGTAGAGCTACAGAAAAAATCAAGAATTTAATTTTACTTTCCTAAGAGCCATAGCCAGACCTGGCATCAGTCCTATCAGATCCTAAGGTGGGAAAGGATGATCCTTTAAAGGAACAAGGAACAGGTTCTCACATGGGGTACAAAGGAAGAAACAGTACACTGGCCCCTAATCCACCTCCTGGGTCCAGATGGACATTAGCTAAACATGGGAGTTGGTTCAGAAGTTCTCCGTGGGTGACAGAAGAGTGATGACCTGATGCTGTGGACTCCTGCTGAAAGGAGATCCCTGCCATCTGCCTCCAAGGACCATGATGGGAATAGACAGCTAATGAACAAAGTCACAGAATGCCTGTGCCCTGAGCCATATGCCCTTCTGCCTGGATGCTCCTAATTGGAAACTCCCAGGCATTTGGAAAGATGGGTCTACACAGAACCATTTCTTACTTTCGTTCAGTGAATGTTTCCTGTTCTTAGCACAGGTCCTGGCATTGGCAGGTGATTAATAAATACTGGTGGAATGGAAAGGTACCAAGTTCCTCTATTACTACATACTTTGCTAAGTGATATGGAACAAGAAAAAGACCAACTCCTTTACTCATTCATTAAAAGATTAGTGGGATCTGTATTATGAACTTCTAGAAATTGAGAAACAACTTGCTTTTTTAAAAGAACTGTTTATTCCCTCCCCGTCACGGTTCCTTTCCCTTCAAGCTGGTAGGATTACATGGAGGTCTCATGAGAATCAACAGGCACAAAACAAGTCCGCTGTGATCAAACCATGTGTCTCCCTTCTTTGGCATTCTCCCTCCCACCACATCACCCCAGGTCAAATAAGTGTGGAGAAAAAAGCTCAGGATGGAGTTGCAAGAGCCCCACTGTCTCTAGAAATAAAGGAGAATAAAATGCCGGTTTGCTGTTATTATGTATCTTGTGTCCTACAGAGTAGATTCCTCAGTACTTCCTTCTCAAGCTAGAGAGCTGACTTCCGTATTCTTTTCCGTTAGTAACATTCTGAAATATACCCCTGCCCAATTGTAATTCTAATCACTACACTTCTGTGTGATCTAAATGAGAAGAAACACAGTAGCTTTTTAATTTGAAAATTTGCCATCAAATACAAAAATAAAGACAGTAATACAATGAATCTGGAGCACCAGCTTTCAGTTTCCATAACTGTCAGCACAGGTCATCTTTTTCATCTGTACCTCTGCCCACTACCCCTTGGTGGGATTATTTTGAAGTAAAACCAATATATCATGCTTCATCTCTACATATTTTGGTATTTATTCCTAAAAAAATAAGGACTCGGGGAGGAGTTAAGATGGCGGAGGAGTGGGGGGCCCCTTTTTCAGCTGGTCCCCTGAGTCGAGCTGGATAGGTACCAGACCAGCCTGAACATCCATGGAATCAGCCTGAGACACAGGAAGATACATCTGGATCTCTACAAATGAACATCTCCAGCACTGAGTATTGAGGTACAAAGCAGGGAGCCATGAAACCGCGCACAGATATCGGAAGATAAACGGAAGGGGGAGGGAGCCGCCACATTGGGGGCTGTGAAGCAGTAGCCACCTGCACGGGGGAGCGGGCAGACTCGCGGACGGCACCCGTGAGACAGCAGACTGAGACCGTGAGCCAGAAGCGCATGCCACCAGGCATCTCACAGAACTCCAGAACTCCGGTGTGCTCACTGGAAACAGACTGAGACCGGGAGCTCCGGGAGCTCGCGCGGGGCAGCTGGCGGCTGGCGGGCCACCTGCACGGGGGAGCGGGTGGGCTCACAGATGGCACCCGCGAGACAGCAGACTGAGAACGTGTGCAGGGAGCGCGTGCCACCAGGAATCTCACGGAACTCTGGTGTGCTCACTGGATCCAGACTGAGACCGGGAACTCCGGGAGCGCGTGTGGGGCGGCTGGTGGCTGGCGGCTGGCGGCATTAGAAACACAAAGGACAGAGACGCGCCGGCCCTGGAAGTAAGGGCTGGGACGCCAGGTGTGGGGCGCACATCCTGGGAAACTGCAGGGTTGAGCAGCACCAACAGTAACAGAGTTAAAGTGGCCAGAACATCAGTGGAGAATGGTCCGCAATCCCTCTGCTCTGTGACAGAGGCTGAAATTTGGCCGCTGCTGCTCTGACTCTCAGAAGAGGCACAGCAGACTGCCAGGGAAAGCCGCCAGAGAACAAAAGCCTGGAAATACCAGCTCACAAAGTGCCATCCCCATCCCCCCTCGCAGGGGACATGGAGACTCTACCCAAACAGGGTTGCCTGAATATTGGCGTGGCAGGCCCCTCCCCCAGAAGGCAGGCTGAAAAATCGAGAAGCCCAAAACCTGGGACCCCTGGGTGGTGCAGTCATTGAACCCCTGTCTTCTGCTTAGGGCATGATCCCGGTATTCCAGAAAGGAGTCCCTCATTGGGCTCCTCTGCTGGGAGCCTGCTTATTCCTCTCCCACTCCCCTGCTTGTGTTCCCTCTCTCACTGGTTGGCTCTCTGCCACATAAATAAATAAATAAATAAATAATAAATAAATAAATAAATAAATTTGAAAAATCCTTAAAGAAGAAGCCCACATCCCTAAGATCCCTATAAAACAAGGGGCAACGCCTGGGTCCCAGTCAATAGTTTGGGCTCTGGACAACCCCACAACCTCTCCTCATCAGAATGACAAGAAGGAGAAGCCCCCCCCCATCAAAGAAAAGACAGTGAGTCTGTGACCTGTGCCACAGAAATAATGGATATGGATGTAACCAAATTATCAGAAATGGAATTCAGAATAACAATGGTCAAAATGACAAGTAGACTTGAAAAAAGTATTAACGAAAATGTTACTGAGAATATAGAATCCCTAAGGTCGGAAATGAGAGTGAATCTGACAGAAATTAAAAATTCTATGAGCCAAATGCAGGCAAAACTAGAGGCTCTGACAGCCAGGGTCACTGAAGCAGAGGAACGTATTAGTGAACTGGAGGATGGGTTAGTAGAGGAAAAAACAAAAATAGAAGCCTGTCTTAAAAAAATCCATGCCCACGAATGTAGATTATGGGAGATTACTGACTCAATGAAACAATCCAATGTCAGAATCATTGGCATCCCAGAGGGGGTGGAGAAAAACAGAGGTCTAGAAGAGATATTTGAACAAATTGTAGCTGAAAACTTCCCTAATCTAGCAAGGGAAACAAACATTCGTGTCCAAGAGGCAGAGAGAGCCCCTCCTAAGCTCAACCACGACAAACCCACACCACGTCACATCATAGTGCAATTCGCAAATATTAGATCTAAGGATACAGTATTGAAAGCTGCCAGGGCAAAGAAATTTCTCACGTACCAAGTCAAAGGTATCAGAATTACATCAGACCTGTCTACACAGACCTGGAATGAGAGAAAGTGTTGGGAGGGCATTTTTAAAGCCCTTTCAGAGAAAAACATGCAGCCAAGGATCCTTTATCCAGCAAGGCTGTCATTCAGAATTGATGGAGAAATAAAGACGTTCCAGAATCGCCAGTCATTAACTGATTTCATAACCACAAAACCAGCCCTACAGGAGACATTAAGGGGAGTTCTATAAAGGTAAAAAGGCCCCAAGAGTGATACAGAATAGAAATTCACAACCGATACATACAAAGACTTCACTGGCAACATGGCATCATTAAAATTCTATCTCTCAGTTCTCAGTGTCAATGTGAATGGTTTAAACGCTCCCATAAAACACCACAGGGTTGCAGATTGGATAAAAAGAAATGACCCATCCATCTGCTGCCTACAAGATACTCATTTTGAACCCAAAGCTGCATTCAGACTGAGAATAAAANCGTCAGACCTGTCTACAGAGACCTGGAATGAGAGAAAGGCTTGGGGGGGCATTTTTAAAGCTCTTTCAGAGAAAAACATGCAGCCAAGGATCCTTTATCCAGCAAAGCTGTCATTCAGAATTGATGGAGAAATAAAGACGTTCCAAAATCGCCAATCATTAACCAATTTCGTAACCACGAAACCAGCCCTACAGGAGATATTAAGGGGGGCTCTATAAAGGTAAAAAGGCCCCAAGAGTGATACAGAGCAGCAAGTCACAACCGATACAAAGACTTTAAAGAGAAATGGCATCATTAAAATCATATCTGTCAATAATCTCTATCAATCTAAATGGCTTAAACTCTCCCATAAAACGCCACAGGGTTGCAGATTGGATAAAAAGACATGACCCATCCATTTGCTGTCTACAAGAGACTCATTTTGAACCCAAAGATGCATTCAGACTTAGAGTAAGGGGATGGAGTACCATCTTCCACGCAAATGGACCTCAAAAGAAAGCTGGGGTAGCAATTCTCATATCAGATAGATTGGATTTTAAACTAAGGACTATAATTAGAGATACAGAAGGGCACTATATTATTCTTAAAGGAAGTATACAACAAGTGGATATGACAATTATAAATATATATGCCCACAACAGGGGAGCTGCAAGGTACACAAGCCAACTCTTAACCATAATAAAGAGACATACAGATAAAAATACATTAATAGTAGGGGACCTCAACACCCCACTATCAGAAATAGACAGAACACCCTGGCAAAAACTAAGCAAAGAATCAAAGGCTTTGAATGCCATACTCGACGAGTTGGACCTCATAGATATATATAGAACACTACACCCCAGAACCAAAGAATACTCATTCTATTCAAATGCCCATGGAACATTCTCAAGAATAGATCATGCTCTGGGACACAAAACAGGTCTCAGCCAATACCAAAAGATTGAAATTATCCCCTGCATATTCTCAGACCACAACGCTCTGAAATTGGAACTCAACCACAAGGAAAAACCTGGAAGAAACTCAAACACTTGGAGGCTAAGAACCATCCTGCTCAAGAATGACTCGATAAACCAGGAAATCAAAAAACAAATTAAACAATTTATGGAGACCAACGAGAATGAAAACACAATGGTCCAAAACCTATGGGATACTGCTAAGGCAGTCCTCAAGGGGGAAATAANTGAAATTGGAACTCAACCACAAGGAAAAACCTGGAAGAAACTCAAACACTTGGAGGCTAAGAACCATCCTGCTCAAGAATGACTCGATAAACCAGGAAATCAAAAAACAAATTAAACAATTTATGGAGACCAACGAGAATGAATACACAACGGTCCAAAACCTATGGGATACTGCAAAGGCAGTCCTAAGGGGGAAATACATAGCCATCCAAGCCTCACTCAAAAGAATAGAAAAATCTAAAATGCAGTTTCTATATTCTCACCTCAAGAAACTGGAACAGCAACAGAGGGACAGGCCTAACCCACTCACGAGGAAGCAGTTGACCAAAATTAGAGCAGAAATCAATGAATTAGAAACAAGAAGTACAGTAGAGCAGATCAACTTGACTAGAAGCTGGTTCTTTGAGAGAATCAATAAAATTGATAGACCACTGGCAAAACTTGTCCAAAAACAAAGAGAAAGGACTGAGATTATTAAAATTATGACTGAAAAGGGAGAGGTCACGACCAGCACCATTGAAATTGCAAGGATTATTAGAAACTTTTATCAACAGCTATATGCCAAAAAACTAAACAATCTGGAAGAGATGGAGGCCTTCCTGGAAACCTATAAACTACCAAGACTGAAACAGGAAGAAATAGATTTCTTAAATAGGCCAATTAACTATGAAGAAATTGAGTCAGTGATAAACAACCTTCCAAATNCTAGAAGCTGGTTCTTTGAGAGAATCAATAAAATTGACAGACCACTGGCAAGACTTATCCAAAAGAAGAGAGAAAGGACCCAAATTATTAAAATTATGAATGAAAAACGAGAGGTCATGACAAACACCATTGAAATTGGAAGGATTATTCNGAAATTGCAAGGATTATTAGAAACTTTTATCAACAGCTATATGCCAAAAAACTAAACAATCTGGAAGAGATGGAGGCCTTCCTGGAAACCTATAAACTACCAAGACTGAAACAGGAAGAAATAGATTTCTTAAATAGGCCAATTAACTATGAAGAAATTGAGTCAGTGATAAACAACCTTCCAAATAATAAAACTCCAGGCCCAGACGGTTTTCCTGGGGAATTCTACCAAACATTCAAAGAAGAAATAATACCTATTCTCCTAAAGCTATTTCAAAAAATAGAAACAGAAGGAAAGCTACCAAACTCATTCTATGAGGCCAATATTACCTTGATCCCCAAACCAGGCAAAGACTCCCTCAAAAAGGAGAATTACAGACCGATTTCTCTAATGAATATGGATGCCAAAATCCTCAACAAGATCCTTGCTAATAGAATCCAACAGTACATTAAAAGGATTATCCATCATGACCAAGTGGGATTCATACCTGGGATGCAAGCATGGTTCAACACTCGCAAATCAATCAATGTGATACATCATATCAACAAGAAAAGACTCAAGAACCATATGATCCTCTCAATTGATGCAGAAAAAGCATTTGACAAAATACAGCATCCTTTCCTGATTAAAACCCTTCAGAGTGTAGGAATAGAGGGTACATTTCTCAATCTCATAAAAGCCATCTATGAAAAGCCTACTGCAAATATTATTCTCAATGGGGAAAAGCTGGAAGCCTTTCCCTTAAGATCAGGAACACTACAAGGGTGCCCACTCTCGCCATTATTATTCAACATAGTACTAGAAGGCCTTGCAACAGCAATCAGAAGACAAAAAGGGATCAAAGGTATCCAAATCGGCAAAGAAGAAGTCAAACTGTCTCTCTTTGCAGATGACATGATACTCTATATGGAAAACCCAAAGGAATCCACTCCCAAACTATTAGAAGTTATAGAACAATTCAGTAAGGTGGCAGGATACAAAATCAATGCCCAGAAATCAGTTGCATTTCTATACACGAATAACGAGACTGAAGAAAGAGAAATTAGGGAATCCATCCCATTTACAATAACACCAAAAACCATGCGTTACCTTGGAATTAACTTAACCAGAGACGTAAAGGACCTATATCCTAGAAACTATAGATCACTTTTGAAAGATATTGAGGAAGACATAAAAAGATGGAAAAATATTCCATGCTCATGGATTGGAAGAATTAACATAGTTAAAATGTCCATGCTACCCAGAGCAATCTACACTTTCAATGCTATCCCAATCAAAATACCGAGCACATTTTTCAAAGAACTGGAACAAGTAGTCCTTAAATTGGTATGGAAACAGAAAAGGCCCCGAATTTCCAAGGAACTGTTGAAAAGGAAAAACAAAGCTGGGGGCATCACAATGCCGGATTTCGAGCTGTACTACAAAGCTGTGATCACAAAGACAGCATGGTACTGGCACAAAAACAGACACATCGACCAATGGAACAGAATAGAGAACCCAGAAATGGACCCTCGGCTCTTTGGGCAACTAATCTTTGATAAAGCAGGAAAAAACATCCGGTGGAAAAAAGACAGTCTCTTCAATAAATGGTGCTGGGAAAATTGGACAGNGGGAAAACTGGACGGCTACATGCAAAAGAATGAAACTTGACCACTCTCTCACACCATACACAAAAATAAACTCCAAATGGATGAAAGACCTCGATGTGAGAGAGGAATCCATCAAAATTCTAGAGGAGAGCATAGTCAGCAACCTCTACGACATCGGCCAAAGCAAACNATAGAGGACGTATCAGATATTAAACTGATAAGAACAGATACTACACTTGATCTTAGCCAAAAGGCCGAGAAGTGATTACCAGTTTTTAAAATAACAAGTTGTTCTATTTGATTTCCTGAAGAGAGTGACTGCATTTTTCAAGTATAATTATGAACTTGTGGGTTTAATTTAATTATATTTAATAAGTTTTAATCCATTGCATGTATTATACCCATTGATACTAAAATCAGCTTATTTATGTATAGTAGGTCCTTTTGATACAATCCTAGAAATATGTGATAGCTTCCTTGTTTTCTGTTTGGACCAGATAGCAAATATTTTAGGCTTAGCAGGCCATAAGGTCTCTGTTGCAATTGCCATGCACAGTTAGTATGTAAATGAATGAGTGTGGTTATGTTCTTTATCTATAAACATCAGGCCCACAGGCATTGTTTGTGGACCCCTGTATTAAAGAATATTAAAAACCTATGTTCAAAGAGAAAAAGAGCAAACGCACAACATTAAGTGCATTTAATCCTCACTCTATCTCTTCATCCTACCAAAATGCATTTCTGTTTAATAGTTTGCAAAGGAAAAGAAGGCAAACATGGCAGAACAGAGGTGAAGTGAATGGCAGGGGGTAATGGCATTGGTCTGATGAAATAATAATGCTAACTTCTTATTGCAATTAAAAACCTTTATTTTATATGTTTTTATACATTATATATGTGTATATATGCATACACATAAATGTGTATATACACATACACATTTGCATATACATAATCTCTATATATATGAGCACATGTGTACAATATTCAATATAGTCATGTTAAAAGCCTTCTAGCAAGACTTTCTTGGGGATTGCCTGGTGTCACTGTGGATAGACTCCAGGAACTTCAGGGTTGGATGAGTTCTCAATTTACCCAGTAGAGCCCTTCCTAATGTGTGACTTCCTCTATAAATCATCTAGCAACCAGCCAACCAGACCGTTTCATCCATCCACCCATCTAGTGATAAAAGGCTCACTTCCTCCTGAGATGTCCTATTCTTGGAATGATTCTTTAAATGATTTTCTTTGTATTAAACCCACATCAGTATCTCCTTCCATAATTTAAATCAGGAAGTCATTCCTAACTACCTGGTTGGTCAAATTCCTCTATTATGTGCTATCCTATGACCTTCACCTCTTCTGGGTAAAATGTTTCACTTCCATTTGTGTGGGTGTTTTATTAGTTACTATTCCTGTATTAGACTGCAAACTTCAAGAGGACAGGGATTTTTGTTCACTTTTGTGTACCAAATTTTCAGTACATAGCAGATTCTCAAGAAATATTTTTCAACTAAATGAATTTGTTATTTTTCCCTCTATAGTTATAGAGAATAAATATAACCCTTTAAAATATCATATTCCTCTTAAATCTTGTTTTTCCTGAGTTAACACCTAAGCCTCTTTATTAATTCCTTCCACTGCATAGTTTTGATCTGTTTATTATTGTGGTTGTTTTCCTTTGAACAGATTCCAATGGGCCACTCAAAATTGATCAATAGTCCAGATGCATCTTGACCAGGTTGGGGTTGGAATGGGACCATTATGTCACTGTTGTTATGCCACTAGCCTTTGGTAAAAACATTGCACGATTTAAAAGACGCATTAAAAATATTTTGTCTCCTTACTTTTATATTTCCAAGTCCTTACTGAATCCATGGCAGTTAAAACTATTGGTATTTGATTTATCAAAATTCACTGTATTCCCAGTTTCCCCCCACATAATACTGGCTTAAATGATGTTCTACTTACTAAATATATATATTTATTTCAAAAGCCTATGTGTGTGATCCCCGAGTAGCACAACTGAACACAAATACCTGCTTCATCAAACAATGTTAAAACTCAGTGGGTTCCTCCATATCTATTGCTGGGCAAACTTCTTCCCAAATGATTTAAATCTCCTCCACTTCATCCTACCCTTGATCTTAGCCAAAAGGCAAAGAAGTGATCCCTTGCACTTCATCCTAACATCAACCCAGCACTTCCGCTGGTGAAGAATTGGTCTCTGCATAGTGTATTCTTTTAGGAGCTTATTTTCAATATATTTTGGCTTCTAAATGCCTACCAACCTGCCATTTCTGCTCTGCTCCTTGTTTTGGATGGTGTTCCAGAAGACAGCAGCAGTTTATCAGTTCCTATGCCCTGATAAATGCCACTTCCCACTCCAGCAAAGCTACCTCTCTGTGGGATCTGCAGTGGTAATTGCGTGTCTGGATTAGGCATCTGCTCTCATGAATTCCTTCTTTGGAATACATTCAGCAACTGTCTAACCTCATCTCTCTCACAAACAACATAGGCTTGGAACATCATGCTCTTTCTTATTAATTAAACGCACAAGGAGCTGGGGACCTGGCGCCCTGAGAGATTCCAGACCAGCAAAGGCTCTGGTGAACAGCCGACCGAGGAAAAAATGCTGATCAACCCTAACCCTTCTAGGGTGTGGATCTATCTAATTTCCATTCATGTGGGGAGGACAGAAGGCACTGAATTATAGGTTTCCTCTCTGCCCTTATCATAATATTTCATGGGCATCATGACTGTAGGGTGTAAACACACACAGAAATACAGAAAATCCTAAATGATGTAGGGTATTTTTTTGTTTGGCTTTAGACTACAGAGACAAGTTCAGTGCTCCAGGCTCATCTCATTTTTCTGCCTTCTTTCTGTGCATCTCAGGATACATCAGCAATGGCTGCTGCATTTGCATTCCATGGACTTTCAAACGTTTCTTTCCCAAGCTTTAGGTCCAGGATTTTCACTGGACATTTCCAACTGAACTTTTAAATATTTCCTCAAACCGAACATATCTAACATCAGAGGGGTCAACTTTTTCTCCAGAATCTTTCAAAATTTCATCTTTCTGTTAATACGAATACTACTTACCTAGTTCTCCAGACTCAAGGTCTCAGTCATACTTGCTACCACTGTGCATCCTCCTATGTCCAGACAACCTATAGCCTGCAGTGTTGAAATGCCTCTTACTTGTTTTTCCAGCTCAAACCTCTCGAACCTTCAAACCACTCCTTACACTTAAATCTTTCAAAAGCGTGCCCACTAGACAAGAAGACCCACAAAGGCAGAAACTGTTGTTCTGTTGTTGTTGTTGTTCATGGCTGTATTCTTGACACATAAAACTGTGCTTGGGGCATTAAAAAATGTTTATGTGATTTAGAAACTCCACAAATGTCCATATCATGTTATTGAAGGTCAAAGAACTCCCTAAAAACTTGGTGTCCCAGGATTCAAAGCATTCCAGGATTTAGCCTGATTCTGTTACTCAAAATCAAAGCAGTTCCCCCAAATGCCAAGTCTGAGGATGAATAAGATTACTGAACAATTTGCTCCACTTGAAAGCAACTAAGACTTTTTTTCTCTGTCAACAAAGAAGCCTGCCGTGAAAGGCAGTAATTTTAGTAGTCCACTGCCCAGATAGAGCGAAGAGCATAAAAAAGGAAAAGAGAAAAACATCATGATATCATTTAGCCCATTTATAGAGAGGGTACATTTTTAATTTGGAACTAATCCAGGTCATAGCAAACTTGCCAAATTCTTTTCATGGTTTTGAACTAGTGAAAATCCTATAATTTTGAATAATTTAATGGGTTAAACTTACTTAGCATTCAATAAGAAGAAGTTATGGCCACTTTTGAGGGCTACTTATTGACATACAATTTACTCCCATACGTATTTATTTATTAAGTGATTCCTGGGCATTCTTCTTCATAGAAGAGATGATCTCAAAACTGCGGAGTGATGGGAATGGAGGGCAAAATAAAAAAGGGTAAGAAAAATGCACTGTATAAAGGAGGGTACCTTCTTAGGCACAGCTGTTAGCTAATTAGTTGAGCAAATGAGACAATTTATCTTGGAGAGCTGGCTTTCACAAATGGGCAGAGAAAGCGATTGCCCACTTGCTGTTCATCGGGGCACCAGGAAGGACTCTATTCCGTAAAGTGTCAGCTAGTGAATGGCTGGCATTTTCGATTTACAATACAATCGCCTGGCTTAAAATATGATTTCCTGTTTCTGCAGAATTATCCCTGCGTTAGGCTTGTGCTTGTCTGCAGTCATGCATACTTTCAGGATGCCTGTGTTTGCAGGCTCTTCTTCAGAAATGAGAGACTTAAGGAGCACACAGGAATATACATGGGGCATACTCAAGTCTGGGAAATGGTAAAAGGAGAAGGTGACCAACTTCTCAGTTTGGACAAGGGCCACCGGCTATCCATTCATTCATCCCATAAATAATTGGTGAGCACCAGAGAGTTTTATTAGTTTTTGTATCTATTTTTGAGCAATATTTTTACATGGGCCAGCTGTAAATTCCCACAGTTAATATAAATGTTTCTCAGGGCAAGGACACCAGGACTGTTGTCGGGGAGCAGAGAGTGACAAACTAAAGTGGTTCAACAGTTTGAATGAGGGCCTGAGAAACAAGTTGATTAGCCAGTTCTCCTCTTGCTGAGCCATCCCCAATGTTCTTTTTTTCCCCCTTACCTTGGCTCAAACTTGCTTTCAGAGGCTGTAGAGTTTATATCACAGGTGTGTGTGTGTGTGCATGTGTAAGGCTGTTTCATATGCAATTTGTTCATTCACTCATTGGACAGATATTTCTAGAACAACTGCTATGTTCAGGCACTCGGTCAGGGAATGAGATCTGGTGGCTCCCTAAGAATGCTAATCCTGCAGGGAAGACAGATGTGAGCAGAGAATCACACATGGGAAATGTCCTGCAAAATGGACATCTGGTGGCTGTGTGAAAACCAAGGGGAAAGGCAGTGGGAAGGCAGTGGGAGGGCAAAAGATGTCATCGCCAAGCAAGAAACTAAACTATTCAGGAATTTTCAGGTTGCTTATTGATTTGGAAGATTTTCCCCCCAGGGGCAAGGGAATTAGTGAAAAGATTTTAAGCCGGAGAACAATATCATCTTATCCGGATTTTAAAAGAACATTTTGGGTTCAGTGTTGAACGTGGGCTGGAGGAGGTGGGAGGGGCTTCTGGTGCTCTAACTAAGTGGCCATTACAGGACTTCAGGCAGGGTGATGTTGGCATGGTCTAGTGCCATGGTGGTGAGGTTGGAAAGGAGTGGGTTGAAGAGAGAAGCAGGCGGGTATAAGTTCAAGATTGAGGCTTTCCTGGAGGTGTTGGTCATTAGGAAGAGGGAGTAAGAAATCCTTCCAGGTTTCCACCTTCAGCAACTGAGCAGATGGAGATAGTACAATTTACCACTGCAGGGGACAATGAAGAAGCAGATTAAGGAAGAGTTCATGAGTGCATTTGTCCCTAAGTGGAGTTCAAAGTACCAATGAGATATAAGTCCCACTGAAGGAAATGGATTATTCTACTGGTTTCATCATGCCACGTATTCGAAAGCCTCCCCCATCTCCTACTGTTTCAACTCTTTATCTTTTAAGATGAACCATTATCTGGCTATAATCTGTTTACATGTACTCCTTTGATTTGGTCTGGCAGCTTTTAACCATTTTTTGGGTGGGGGCACAGATCTCCAAGAATCTTACGAAAACTGTGAGCCTTCTCCCTAGAAAAATGCACATACAAAGATACACATAAAATTTTGCTTACAATGACATTTGGTTCAGAGGTGAACTTAAGTCACTTCCTTTTACTGGTTTTGCAGGTATATGGGTCGAGTTTATCCTGGGCCATTCTGCCTTGCACTTGGAACTATGGTGCTATGTCCAGTGTTCCCTTTCATTCTCAAAACTACTCCTATTTGGATGATAAATTATGCAGTGACTTTCATCAGGAATTACATGCCCTCTAATCCCATGCACACTTTCTGGGGATGCATGGGTCCACTTCAGGACCCCAGTCTCTTCAGCCTGTCAGCCACTGCCACAGTGCCTTTGCTCAAGATGATCCTTTTATCAGTGATGCCGCTGTCAATCATTCCCACCTGTCCAAATCCTACTTCCTCCATAAAATCAATGCAAACTCCTTCTGAAAAGCACTTGCTTCAAATGCTTTATCTCTTCTGCATCCCCATCTTCTTTTTCTGAATTCCCCTATACGGTCATTCATTTGTTTATTCAAACACGGTATTGCCTTATGTGGTTGATTAATCATTACATGGGTCAGTTTTATTTCTCCAGTTATATAATGGCAGTGTGATGAAGAGATCATTTATCAGCTGTACAAGCTTGCATAAATTACATAATCTCTCTGAAACTTCATTTCCCCATTTGTGAATTAGGTGTAATACCTATTCTGCAGGGTTGTTGAGAGAATTATAAGAAAATGGTACAGCACCAGTCATAGAAATGATTCATATTATTGATGGTCAACGTCATTTATATTGCCCTCCTTCCTTATCCCCCCAGAGATCCTATCACAATGCCGAGTACTAGTTAGTGAATAATAATGTGCAGAGGAGGAGGCTGAAGGTCTTGTCTGTGGTTACTGATGAAACTAGAAGCAGTGGCTTTGGCGCAGTAGCTAGGAAGCCAAATATATTCCCAGAGATTATTGATGATGATCATTTTTTTCCCTTAAAAAAATTGTCAACTGATTTTTGACCTCCTGTTTTTTGTTTACCTTATTAATATAAATCAAGGACGATTCATATTGTCACAACAGGGTAAGATGTTCTCATTTAACTACAGAAAAGTGTATGCTTTCTTATCTTAGGAATTCCATGGTTACCGTGAGTCTTTTCTTCCTTTTGATTTCATTGAAACATTCGATGGCCTGTGCAAGTTCACACATACTCCACCTGCCAGTGGTGCAAATCATTCTCTCACATTCTCTGCCTTTCTCTGTGAAGGCAGTACTTTTTTGTAGCTCTTCACAAAGTCCAGTTTCTCTTCGATTTTGCTTAAGAGGAGCGCGGATGTCTCCTCCTTTCCGCTTCCTCCCTCCATTCCTTTCTTTTTTTCTACAGGAGAAAATAATCTCTAAATATTCCACTCATCCCTTGTTTGTTTTCTCTCTTTGCTGTGTTTTGCTGGCTGGGAAGTCCTTGTTTTAACTTCAGTGCCCTTCCCTCTACAGCTTGCTGGCAGGTGAACAGTCTAGGATAATGCACGGAGCTCTAATCTCAGCTTCGTAACTATGCTTACACCTTGGGAGAAGAAAGGAGAAGACTGTTTTTATGCTAGTTTTATTTCAAAACAAACTCAATTACCATGTATTAGACAAATCGATTTCTCAAGTTCAAGTTGATGCAACTGAACCGTGCTCTGGAGAAACGTATGTGTTTGTTCAACTTCACCATGTTCTGGTAGGAACCTCAAACACTGCCAACCAGGCAGGCAGCCTGTTCCACCTAGCGTTCCCTGTGCCTGTTGGTCTCACACAGGAACGTGTGTGCTCTCCTAAAGTTTCCTCTGAACTCTGAGGAGAGCTGGAGCTTTGGATACTTGTCATGCTTAGTTCAGAGCATTCAGAAACACTTTGACTCCAGCTTTAGGTCACTTATTGATCTGCTTTTTAATCACTTTGGTGACAGCTTGTCTTTTCAATGAGAGCTGCAAATAAAGACAATTTTACTTCTTCCTTTATAATTCTGATACCTTTTTTCTTCCTTCCTCCCTCCCTCTCTCTCTTTCTCTCTGTTTCTTTTTTCCTCTCCCTCTCTCACTCTCTCTCTCTCCTTCTTTCTTTTTACCTGATTGCTCTAGCTAGGATTTCTAGTAAGAGTGGGCACCCTTCTCTTGTTTCTGATCTTAAAGAAAAAGCTTTCAACCTTTCACTATTGAGTAGAATGTTAGATGTGGGCTTGTATATGGTCTTCATCATGTTGAGATATATTCCTTCCTTGCCTAATTTGTTAAGAGTTATTATTATAAATGGATGTTGAATTTTGTCAAGTGCTTTTTCTATGTCTATTGAGAATATTATATGATTCTTTTCTTTATTCTATTAACATAAAGTATCACTTTGATTCATTTGAACTATCCTTGCATCCAAGGGATAAATCTCATTTGGATCGTGTGAATGATCCTTTTAATGTGCTGCTGAATTTGGTCTGCTAGTATTTCATTGAGAATTTTTCACCTATATTTATCAGAGATATTGGCCTGCAGTTTTCTTTTCTCATAGTTTCCTTTTCTGGATTTGGTTTCAGGATAATACTGGCCATAAAATGAATTTAGGAGTGTTCCCACCTCTTCAATTTTTTGGAAGACTTTGAGAAATATTGGTAGCAGATCTTGAAATGCTTGGGGAAATTCACCAGGGAAGCCATCTGTTGCTGGGCTCTTCTTTGTTTAGAGATTTTTGATTCACTGTCCTTACTAATTATCAGTCTGTTCAGATTTTCTATTTGTTTCTGATTTGGTCTTGGTAAGTTGCATGTTTCTAAGAACTGCTCTGTTTCAAGCTTGTCCAGTTTGTTAGTGCATAGTTGTTCATTGAAGCCTCTTATGATCCTTTGAATTTCTGTGATATCAGTTGTAATATTTCCTTTTCGTTTATAATTTTATTGATTTGGGCTTTTTACTTCTTTCCGCCCACTTAGTTAGTCTAAGGGTTTGCTACATTTTCATCTTTTCAAAAATTGAACTCTCTGGTTAATTTTTTGTATTGTTTTTCTTTGCTCTATTTCATTTATTTCTGCTCTGATCTTTATTATTTCCTTTCTTCTGCTAACTTTAGGTTCAGTTTCTTCTTATTTTTCTAGTTCCTTAAGGCATAGAGTTAGGTTGTTTATTTGGAACCTTTATTTGCTTCTTAATACAGACATTTATTGCTATGCACTTCTCTTTTAGAACTGCTTTTGCTCTATCGCATACATTCTGGTGTATTGTGTTTCCATCTTCGTTTGTCTCAAGAAAGTTTTTTTTCCCCTTTAATTTCCTTGATCCATTGGTTGTTCAGAAGAGTGTTGTTTAATTTCTATGTATTAGTGGCCTTTGCTGTTTTCCTTGCATTGATTTCTAGTTTCACACCATTGTAGTCAGAGAAGATACCTTGTATAATTTCAGTCTTCTTGAATTCGCTGACTTGCTTTGCGGCGTAACATTGGGTCTGTGCTAGAAAATGTTCCATGTACACTTGAGAAGAATGTTCTATATATGTCTCTTAGGTCCCTTTCATCTATAATGTTGTTCAAGTCACTGTTTGTTGATTCTCTGTCTGGATGATCTATCCATTGCTGAGAGTGGGGTATTTAAGTTCCCAACTACGAAATTACTGGTTATTTCTCTTTTTAGTTCTATTACTTTTTGCTTTATATATTTAGGCATGCTGTGTAGAGTGCATGAATATTTATGATTATTGTATCAGCTCAATGTATTGACCCCTATATATCATTATAAAATTACCTTCTGTGTCTCTTTTTAATATTTCTAGTTTTGAGCCTATTTTGTTTGATATAAGTATAGCTACCCTGCTTTTTTTTTTTGGTTATTATTTCATGAAATGTCTTGCATCTCTTCCCTTTCAGTCTATGTGTGTATTTAAGGCTAAAGGAGTCTTGTAAATAGCATATTGTTGGATCTTGGTTTTTTTTTAATCTCTTCAGCCATTCTATGCCTTTGGATTAGAAAATTTGAGACATAACTTTCTCTTCTCTAATAACACCAAAAGACATTTATGAGTGCTTATCATTTTCAGACACACAATCAAAGTTATTTGAGTTAACTTTATCTGTATTAAGTCTTTTAATCTTTAGAGCAAACCTGCGAAGGAGGTACTACTTGTGTCTATTCTGTACTCAAGGAAAGTCAGTCAGAGGGAGGCCACCATCTTGCCCGAATGAGTGACAAGACCTGGACTTAACCACTTAGTGTGGCTTCAGAGCCTATTCTTCTTCATCTCATAATCCACCTCCTGTCTCACTCTCCATCTTGTGTCTCATTTATTACTTATAATCCCCTCTACGGACACCCCATCTGTACTTTGCCTTCAGTCTGCCCTCCCCAGTAGTATTCCACATCCAGTGGAAAGAATCTGCCCTGTCCCTTCAGACCTCAGTTACCTGAAACTGATCTGAGCTGCTATTCTATGATAACGGAGCTAAGAACAGATGAGAGGAAATTAGCAGTAAGATAATTGAAGGAAGGACTTTGAGAGAGAAGGTATTAATATATTCAGTTATTTGTTACTCACTAATGTCATTGAACTTTCACTGGGAATAAACACTGTCCTACCCGGGTGTGAGAGGAGGATACAAAATGAATCACAAAGTCCCAGCCCTCTGGGAGCATAGGATCCAATAGGAACAATCAGGCAAAGAGAGTTATGTTTTGCAATGATAATGGTTGAAGATATTTAGGGGAGACAGATCATTTGTAATTAGCAAGAAGACATTGGGGAATGTTTGGGGGAATTAGAGTTTGAATCAAATCTATTGCTACACATCTGCAGTTATCCACATCTCAGTGATGTCTGGGCAGGGAAGCATACATAAGAGAACAGGTTCCAGTTCTTTGGCTCATTGTCCCCAGAACACTCCCAAGATGCTGTGGACTGCCCAGTCCTGCACAGAGCACCTTCTCCAAATGTGGCGGGTGACATCCCAACTTGAGATGTCCAAAAAGATTAGGACAAAAGCTTCTGCACTGAGACATTTAAAAAACAGGATAACATTATAAGTGCCATTTGAATCAGACTCTGAAATGTCTGTAAAAGTTGAGGAAAAATTTTACATAATGTTTTTTCATATTCCTGAAAATTACCAAGAACATGGTATTTATCATTACAATCTAAAGGATTATGACTATGGGGTTAGTCACAATATTGAGGGCATTTAAAAAATAATACTTAACACTGGGAGGCAAAAAAAGTCACTGAAAAAATACAATTAAAGTTAAAAAGGGAGCTTATCTGATCTGATTTTCAAGAGCACTATTGAGAATTTTGAATACTTCTTAAAATTTTTTGCAGATTTTGGGAAACTTTGCTTTTTAAATTTACTTCCCACATCAAAAAAAAAACACACATATTTTGGTTGCTTTGAGCAATAGTTATTCTAGAAGATTGAAAAATGCCTTTTCAAATGATCAAGTTTCTGAGAGTCTCTGGATTACTCAAAGGTGGTGGTCCTTGTGACTTATTGGATTTTCCCCTTTTGATATTTACATATGACTCCATTGGGTTGAAATGTTATTTTGCCCTGGTCTCAAGGTCATGCATGGAGAAAGCTGCTTTTCCTGGGCTTTCCTCTTCATGGGAACATATGATCTAAACATGCAGCTCCCTTGGCTTACCTTTACTACCTTGGCTCCATTTTATATCATGCTTGGTTTGTGATTTCAAGTGCAATCCCCTGCCCTGCTCCGACTCTGCTTTCTGTTCAATCCCCTAGAAAGTGGAACAAATCGCTTATCCTTTCTTGGCCTTTGTCCCAGCTCTAAAACTTTCTTTTAGATAACGGGGATATACAGTCTGAGTTATTAATTTCGTTCCTTTTGAACAGCCCAGGGGGCAGTATCTGAGGATTTATGAGCACCCCGGTCAGAGGCATGGGAATGGAAACTTCTTTTTAAGAGCACAAGCTGTCATACCATGGACAGAGCTCATAATATTTTTATTTAAAAATTAGAAAGATGTTTCCATTTGGAACAGATAATTATTGTACAGAAAATTAAAGATGGTAAGAAATTATCAGAAGCTCTCCATTTTGATGACCTTAGCAACATGTATTGACATGTTCACCAGTGGTTAGAAGTTTTTATCTTTCACTTGCCTTTAGATAGTACAGTAGGAATGCCATGGGCACTGGGATTCAAGTGGCTGATTCACAACAATCAGAAATACCTTTTCTTGATTTTAAAAGCATAGTATTTATTAGTCTTTACTATATTTTCTTTCTTTCTCTTTCTTTCTTTCTTCTCTTCTCTTCTCTCCTTTGTTGTGGTGAAATGATTACTAAAATAAGAAACATGAATCTATAAAACAAATTGGGCCTTTTACCCTTCTTGCCTCTGAGCAAGAAGTAACACCATTGAGTTGTTTATTAATAGAAGCAAACTGAAATGGATTAGAATTTCATAGTAATAAAAATAGTTTTCTTAGCAAGATATTTAACAAGAAAATAAACTAGAGGTAGGTAGATTCTGTATTAGGAATATCTGAAAACTTTTTGGGTAGGAAGCAATCTTTGGCTTGCATTAAGAATGTGACTTATCTTTCTGATTTATTGTCATTGATTACTTTTGCTGTTTTCCTAAGTATTAATGAGAAAGACAAGGAATTAATTAAAAGATATTTGTGCAACTTATGTCAAAGACTGAAGAAATAATGCAAGCAAAATATTATTTGCCTTTGAAGTTACCTGAGTTTTGGGAAGAAAAGCTGATAAGGTACAGTGTGCTACAGAATGCATTTCTTTGAGTCCTGTGTTACATGCACTGACAGAAATGGATGTGGTATCCCGAGGGAAAGAATTTATTTGTCACAGGAAAAATGGCCAGACCAAAATAAAAAAAGAGAAAGATGGATTTTTGTTTATTCATTTCTTCCCCCCAGGCAAGTTAGTATAACAGACTCGGATTGCAAAAGTAGAGAAGGTCTACCTGGAAGGAAATTTCCCAAAGTTTTCACCACAGGTTGCTGTCAAGAGAGACCTTAAAAAGTGTTTTTTTCATTTTTATCTTAATCTATTCAACACAGATGATGTGGTGTGTTTTCCCGTCATGACACAGAGACCCCCTGTTTTCCTCCCCTGCCCTGCTCCATTGACATGGAGGGCCAGCAGGGATTTGGTCCATGCTGCAGGTCCTCCAGAGTAGCCCTGTGCCTGGGGCCTGAATGCCCAGGCTTTCCTTCCTCCATCCTTCCTCTTCCTTCTTTTTCTTTCAACAAATATTTACGGGCATCTAGTAACTGCTGCACATTTTCACATGTTAGGTCAGCAAAAGCTGACCTCCAAAAGCTGATGGCTTCCAAAAATTCTAGTCTAGAAGGAGTCGAGATGAAGGATCAAAGAAGCCATTATAGTGCAGCATGATAAGGACAAAATAGGCAAGACTGCGAAAGAAGAGTAGAGAACACTGTGGGGACCATCCAAAGGGGAGCCTAGATGGAGCAGGGATGGAGGGGGTGGATGTCAGACAAAAAGCCTCAGGGAAGGAGTGCTGTCTTAAGCTGAGACCATGCTGGCTCAGCTTATGAGGCATTGGATGCTTCAGGACTGAGCAATCAGGAACAAGGTAGTGAGTTCACCCAGTGTGTAGTAAGTATGATCATAGGGGACCTCTATAGCTTAGGAAGAGAGAAAAAACATCACATTTACCTGGTTAAACCCAAAAGTGTTAATTTAGCAAACTTAAGAGAAACTGCGCAGGTTAGCCAGTCTTTATGGTAAGAGACAGGCAAAGAGGGAGAGAAGATAAGCAGACAGGTGGAATGGTCTGTATTGTTTTAATCATAAGAACATATTCCTCTATGAATTGCATTCCTTTTCTCTGAAGTGCCCAACACTTACTCCCTTCTCCTTAGTTCAGGATGATAGATGTACCTCATTTTGCCTGATTTTGGAATTTCCAAGTCTGTGTGGATTCCCCTTGTACATACACCTTTCAATTTGATTTTTCCTGTTAATCCGTTTCACGTCAATTTGATTCTTAGTCCAACTAGAAGGACCTCTGAGGGGACAGGAATTCCTGTTCCCCAACACTTGCTCATTAAGCCTGCCACTTACCAACCTGAAGTAGTCAGTCTTTTTTCTCCAGTCTCTCCCTGCCCTGTGTGTACAGGGGCCAGTTTGTGAACTAACAGAATCAAAACTTACAGGTGACCAGTTTTGAGACTCTTTAGCGTTCGTGGTCCAGGTAAATGGTAGTTACCACCATACCTTAGAGTTCTCTCCCTAAAATTGAGGGGAGCTAACAGGGTGAGCCTTATGCTTCCAGCTAAACTACCAACTATAATACCCATGCTTTTCTGAGTTTGGGAAGGCATTATCAACACACTTTCTATTCTCCAAATCTAATAATCTGAGGGGATAAAAAAAATTCTAAGAACTTTCTTGAAGTGAAGTGCACTTGAAGGATATGGAGGCTCTGTTTGCCCTTAGTGATTAAGCCCATGACCTGACGACACGAAATGCTGTAAATGGCATGCACAGGGAGCCTTAACCTGTTTGCACCAGATTTGGTAGAGACCAGGAGGTTTTGGGGGACCAGTGGGAAACTAGTGTTCAGGAGCCAGTGGCAGGAAGAATTACCAAAAATAAGGCCATGCCTGTGGGCAAGAAGATGCTTGCTGGTTGTCATATTCTCTAGATGGGTCTATAAATAAGTGAGAAGAGAGAACTGATGCACATAGATGGGGCATACTGATTAGAAGTTGATGGATGATCTACTCATGGAGCACCTTGATGAAGGTGCTTGCGGGCATGGTGTGGTTCAAACGTGCTTGCTTCCTGAATTTCTTTCGTGATTCCTATTTCTTAATTCTGTTCTTACTGATGGAGATGATGAAATAATACATAAATAAACATAATTTGTTTATATACTTTTTCACATGTTAGAGAAAACATCCTTTATCAGACCCCTGTGTCCCGATGTTTGATGCATGAACTAGGGTGACTTCAGTGTTGTGTGACCCTCTCCCCAAGGAGCAGAGTGACCACGAGCCTTTCCTGGGGATATTTTCTAAGGCAAGCGCCCTAGGAGCCTGGCTGAGATGTGAAGAGATGGCATTGAGTCTAACATTCTCAAACCACGCACTTAGGCTGCGGTTAGCTTTCTCCCCAAACATATTATGTTTCCTTGCGTCCTTTCTGAAAAAGCTCATTGGTTTTCCCCTGGGCTGTTGGCAAAGCAAAAGTTAAAAGTGTCTTCGGCAGCCTCAGGCCCTCCAGCTGCCAGCAATTAGTCTCCCTCAGGAACCGCCTGCTGACTTAATAAGCTAAATGCAGGGAGCAGCGGTCTCTCTGGTAGGTAGGATGCTAACCTGGGGAGGGGCGAGCAGATGCTTGGGAGAGAGGTGTGAGCCCCAGTAGCTCCTGCACTGTGCCAAGCTGCAGACAGCTCAGCCCATGGACACACACCTCACTTTGAGACTGAATTCTGTATTTCCAGTCAGACCCCTGATCTGAAAAGGACACACAGGGACAACTGAAAATAGGTCCTTTGATTAACAGAGGAAAGATGCTTTGCTGGTCTGTGTACCTGTTTCTCATCTTAGTAAGTGGTAAACAAGTATTTCTGACCTTCTGCTATAATAGGACCAGCACTACTGTGTAGAGCCCAGGTTTTCCAAAACCCCTAGAATGCACCTCCTTCCCAGGATACAGGGGTGGTTATGTGTCCAAAGAAATGTTCCCATCTCTCTAACGGAGTAGAAATGTGCGGGATAAAGTTTTGAAGTTTCACCCAATGTATTTTCCCCGCCTCGGTCATTTGTTCCGTGCCCTGCTTGTAGATCTTCTGTTCTATGAAGGCTGGGATTCAGGGTTAAGGCTTATTACACCAGAAAGGAAGGGTTGATGATGAGTTTTGCATTTCGATCTCATCTCTTGAATTTCAAATTAGACTTTAAAAATTCCATCATGAGATAATAGTATTCATTTAAGTAAATTGAAACATTTTTGTTTTTGTTTCTTTTTCAAACTCCCTAAACCAGTTTTACAAAAGAACCATGAAAGTATTCCAGCTGAGAAATTAAGAAGAAATGATGGTATTAGAATAACACAATTTTGCAACCTAATGCATGAACAGATCTAGGTAATGACCATCACTGACTGCTAAATTCATGAAAAGAGAGAGGGTCAGATATGATGTCCCTCCTGAGAGAAGAAAGCTCCACCACTTGAAGCATGTTTTTAGGGAAACAGCAAGACAAACAACTGAATTTGATGAAGACTGTAGGTCCAACTTCCAATTTATAGGAAATAGGAGAGAGGATCAAGTTTAACTCTACTTGGGGGTGGGGGTGCAATCTGCAAAATACAGACTGTGGGATTATCTACAAATCCACAATCTGGTTTCTCTGAGAGACAAAGAGCAAGCAAAAAAGACAGATGGAGAGAGAAATTTTAGATAAAAGAAACTTAACAGGCATGACCAATTGCAAAGTGAAGGTATAAATTGGATTCTAATTCTAAATAAACTACAAAATATATTTATGAGAAAAATTAGATATTCAAACAATGGATATTTGATATTAAGAAATAATGGTCACTTTTTTTGGTGTGCTAGTTTTATTGTGGCAATGTTAAAAATAAGTTATCTTTAAAAAATATAACTGGAAATTTAACAGATAAAATGCATACTGAAAACCTTACAGGTAAAATTACAGTATGCACGGGATTTGCTTCAAAATAATATGGGAGAGGGAAAGTGGATGAGGGTGTATTTGAACCAAGATTAACTGAGTTCATTATTGCAGCTGGGTGATAGGTACATGGGGAGTTGGTTATTATACTATTCTGTTTACTATTGTATATCTCTGAGATTCAAAAAAATCTTTAAAAAAAAAGAAGTCGGTGATAAAATAAAACATATACTGATTACATTTATTACAATGATGAAGCAATTTTCCATTCTAATGTTCAAGAAGAATCCCTATTTCAGGCTCCTTCGTGGGCTGTCGCAATTAGACACTGATGTTCTTTTGCTTGAAAGAATATTACTCATTCCAAAATGCTGGAAGGTTTTGTTCATTTAAAAGATACACCAGGGTCATCCTCAGACTGCTAGTGAGTACCTCCCTAGAGTGCAACAGCGCTGTTCTGCTTCTACAAAGGGAATCAGTGAACTAGATGTTTTCTTGTACAGAAAGTGGAAATTTCAAGATTTGATACCAGCGCCAACAGCCCCAGCCCACAATATGTACAAAACTCTAAGGCAGCTCACAATATCCTAATTTGGCCTGGATTGCTTGTACTAATCTCAAAACAAAAAAAAAATCAATTCCTAATGAGTTTATTAAACAGCACAAAGAAAAACTTGCAACCTCAAAAACAAGGGATAGAATTAAGTAGTCTCCAATGACAGCTGGACAGTATGTTTAGCTATTAAAATAAATCATTGTTAATGTTCATTGAACACACTAAGGTACACTTCATATAGCTTTCTTTATTTAGCACACCCAAGGATGTGTGTTAATGCTAATTAAAGCATTTGTTACTTAGTTTATTTAACATTTAATTATTAGAGATTATTAAAGCATTACTGCTTATTTGCTCATACAATGCTTACAGAATTTTTAAGTGATCGAATTGAAAGTGATTTCTTTGGGATAAATTCTAAGCATGATAGACAAAATAAGTTTAAAAAGAATTCTCCAGAGAGTTCCTTTCACCCTATAGGTATTTTAAAGATTTTCAAGCATAGGATAGAAGGTCCTTTATAGCTTTCACTGTGTTTGTTATTTGTAGTAAGTTGGTGGCTTGCCTTTGCTGTTGTAAGGCAAGAAACTGAATATCCTTCAAGAGGCTTTCTTGATAGTATTTGATAGTCAGAAAGTTGGTGCAGCTTTGAGTCTATAATGATACCACCATTTTTTTTAAATTTTATTTTATTATATTATGTTAATCACCATACAGTACATCCCCAGATTCCGATGTA
>NC_048226.1:31662527-31732698 GCF_002007445.2 Ailuropoda melanoleuca
CAGCTCAACTCAGGGGACCGGCTGAAAAAGGGGTCCCCTACTCCTCCGCCATCTTAACCTCCCTCCCCCAGCTCTGCTGTTTACCGGTGCTCACGATACCACCATTTTTTCAGGGCAACCATGATGTTGACATTTTGAGGCTATTATATATTGAGCCAAATTTGATAGCATTTTGTAAAGTACTTTCTTTGTGCTCAGTCTCAGGCGGACCCAGTGCGGGAAGCATATGCATGGCTCCTGTCCTTTCTCTGCTCCTGGGCAGCTACATATGTGAGAATGAACAACAGGTCCATAGAGAATCCAGTGCTGACAGGGACTGACTACAGGATAATCACTATAGGAGGTCAGGAAAAGGAGACATCTATGCCGTCTCGGGTCATCAGGGAAGATTTCATCTGAGAGGATGCGCCATAATTACATAGGCAGAGACGACAAGAGAGGGCTTTTCCAGCACTGAGGGCAAAAAGCAGGATATGTTTTTTTTTGTCAGCTCCGTATGACTCAGCATGTCCCCAGACCCCACCAGACCCCACCAGGCTGTAGGTACTCATGGAGTCTCCATAGTATCAGTAATCTAAGTTTTGCTAGTTCGTCCCCCCTCCTGCTAAGCATAGGTCCTCAGCTCATCCTCTTTTCTGGGAGTCCTCAGCTGTTCCACATGTGCTTTGGAATGAGTCCCTTTAAGGTCTCCCATCCCATTCTCCGAGTTGATGTTTGCTGCGTGTAAGCTGTCCCTAAGGAGCTGTCCGGATTCTGGTCCCCTCAATGGGAGTAGCCCTTCCTCCTCAACGGTCTGATGGCTGAAGGATGGCAATGGCTTTAAAGAAGGTGACAGTATCCCTTTCAGGTGACTCACGGCCCCACAACTTCTATTGCCCAAAGAATCTTTAAATATATTCCCTTGAGCTTGAATACGGAATTAGGAAACTATTGATATAGAGCCCTGGTCAATTTTCTAGACCTAATAAATTTATATAATGATGTATCTAAGAAGGAAAAGAACAAGCTGACCCACAGCTTGTAGGGAAAATACCCGGTTGACCCTGTGATAGTACCCCTTTAAGGACTATTAAAGAGCTCCATTTAAGACTGTTTTTGTAGTTAATACCTCTCTTTGCAAACATAGTAAGAATAATGAGAGCATTGGTGCTGATATTCAGCCAGTGCAGACATATGGGCTGGTAAAATGTCCAAATACTGTTCTATCTGTTGGGAATTGATCTCTGCCTTGATTCCCTATGTGACCCCTCACTTTCTGTCCTCCAACCCCTCTATGCATGGGACCCACCTCCAACTCCCCGGATCAAATGCGAGTCATGGGGGTTGTGGTCCAGGACTTTGATGCTAGGGCTGGAATTGGGCTTCCGTGTTGGTGCCCACACCAAACCAGTGGTAAATTTGTTGGGGTTTTTTTGTTTTTAGTTTTCCTAATTCAATACTTTTTAAAAATTGTGGTAAAATGTACAAACATAAAATTGACCATTTTAATCATTTTTGAGTATACAGTTAAGTGGCTTGAATACATTGACATTGTGCCAAAGTGCTTTTTTAAAAAAAATTATTTATTTATTTGAGAGAGGGAGAGAGAGCACAAGTGAGGGAGAGGCAGAGGGAGAGGGAGAAGCAGACTTTCCACTGAGCAGGGAGCCTGATGTGGGGTTCGATCCCAGGACCTTGGGATCATGACCCGGGCCAAAAGCAGATGCTTAACCATCGGAGCCACCTGGGCTCCCCCTCAAAGTGCTTTCAACACACAGTCTCGTTAAATTTTCATGACAACTTTTAAAATCTTTATCCCAAGCCATGTAAGCAGAAAGATAAATTTAAGAATCAGTTAGTGGGTTCTTCTTTCCTTTTTTGACTTGTTTATATCTCAAATTTTTATTGAAGAATCAAGCCGTTAATTATGCTAATTTGATACTAAGTTAGTACTTTGCCTAAAGAAAAATTATTTCTTTAGAGTTACTTCTCAAATTCAGGTTTTTCAAAGTCAGTGAATTTAGTGTATTTAGGATTAACAAGAAAGTTTCCATTTTATCACCCGGTGAGGAATCTATTTGGCTGGCTGTAACTAAGGCATCTCTCTAGCAGCAGGAGGTTAACAATAGACAGGTTATCAATGGAGATTGTGAAATTGCTTTCCCAGAAGACCTTTTTGAGCAGGAGGAGATACCATATGTCTCACATGATTGATTCAGTCAACCCTGTGCTTTTCAACAAAAGAGCAATCTACTTTCTTACCAGAGGGAAGCCCTGACTGATGTGGGCCCCTTGTGTGATCTGCCCCCAGGAAAGTGCTGCAGACAGTTAATACTGCATGTACACGTTCAAAGGGAGGCAGAAGCACAAAAAGAAAGCAATCATATTGACCCAAAAGGCCACCGTTTCCTGCATATGTAGGATGTAAATAACTTCCTAAAATTGCAAATGTTATTTTATATATAACTTTGATGATGGTACAAAGTTTTTCTGGTTGCAAATTATGCATGCTTAATTTCATTTCTTTCCCCATTTACTTTCACCTGTATCATTGATGGAGAATGTTTTCTCTTCAAGGGAAAGCCATTTTGTGTGGGATGTCCTTGATCCCTGACCCTTGTTTGACCAGAGGATGGGTCCTGCACTGGTTATTAGAAGCCCTTCATTGATGTTCCACTCATGGAAACAACTTAGATGGCATACAATCACAAGATCTGTTGCTCCAGGTAGCCAAACAAGCCAAGCATTTTGAAGAGAGTATACCTAAACCAGATTGCTGTAGCCAGGACCGACAAGGAAATGATATTGTTGCTCTAACTAAAATCAAAATGGCAGGGGAACTGTCACTTGATGTGTAGATTTAATTCTTGTATTCATGTAAATAAAAAGGTTTATACTTTTAAAATGAAAAGTTAAAAAAATGAAATTTTATATCAGAATAGACTAAAGAGACTAATATACACCATTAAAATCTCTTTTAAGTGTTCTAAATTCCCTGTGTGGATCATTAATGGAAATCAGCAATGTTCTCAGGTAAATGACTTGGTGACAACATAACTTTCCAAGAGGGAAGGAGAAAATGAAAGGTGACTGATAGAATAACAGAACAACAAACCAAATTAAAAAGGAGCTTACTTTGCTATATCAGAACAACAACAAAAACATCCCTTTAAACATCAACTTCTTTATTCAACTTGTAATCAAAACTACATTACCCTAGCCAAGACTTCACATGCTTTTTTCTCTGGTATCTGGGGTTAAGAAAAAAGAGGAGCAAATATCCTTGCAGGATGAAGAAATTGGTTCAATGCTGACTAGGTTAAATGCTTTTGTTCTTTAACTGATCTAGATTCCAGGGCTTAAACGTTTATGAGTGCTTCTGTACCTGACATTGTCAGAAGAGGCTTTACAAGCACTATCTCATTTAGTCCTCTCCAAACTTTCTGAAATAGGTATGATTATGATTGCAATGAGAACACCAGCACTCAGTTTAATTCACTTGCTCAAGGTCAGTTAGCAAGTTCATAGCAGAGCAGATATTAAAACAGAAAGTCTGTGTGTTTCCAGCATCCAGACTCTCAACCACTGCATGATGCTTCTTGGGCTGGGAGTCCTTCCTCAATCAGCCCCGTCAGCTCTTCTGGGGAATCCTGTCATCAATCTAATGATAACATCCTGTCATCAATCTAATGATAACATCTAATCTCAGTGTTAGTGTCCCAACATCACCAAGTCCAGACAGATGCTTAAGCATAGTCCAAAGGGGAATGGCACCTACCTGTGTGTGGATAACTTTGACTTAGGCTATGGCAGAACTCTAGGGGCTTGAACAATCACACCCAATTCCAACCTAGAAAGCTTTGGGATTACATCAGAATAGGAATTCACAAAACCATTTTTGTGGGAGTGATAGTCTTGCCAAGATGGCGACATCATACTTCACACCAGTCCTCATTTGTCTCAGCAACTACCATTCTGTCTATCAAGTAATTACACCTTTCCTGGTCACCTGACTTCTGACTGGAGTCTCAATTCTATATTCTGGTTCTAGAAAGAACTCTTTATAACCTTTTTTTTTCTTTTTTTTTTAAGATTTTATTTATTTATTCGACAGAGATAGAGACAGCCAGCGAGAGAGGGAACACAAGCAGGGGGAGTGGGAGAGGAAGAAGCAGGCTCACAGCGGAGGAGCCTGATGTGGGGCTCAATCCCATAACGCCGGGATCACGCCCTGAGCTGAAGGCAGACACTTAACCGCTGTGCCACCCAGGCGCCCCTATAACCTTCTGTATTTGAATCCATTTGTCTACTATTTCCAACTAAGTTGATCACATATGGGTCTCAGAGAAGTTTCCACAAAGTTTACCTATCCATATTTGACTGCTTTTACCTCTGGTTTGGCAACCATAACCCTACTCTCCACATGTGCCCAGTCCTTGGCCCAGCACATAAAAGGAGAGACCTGCAAGAAAATATGAAATGCTGTTATCCTGCCATCATCCATATCAGTTCTAGTACTGGGTTCACCAGAAAGGTTAGGAATGGAAAAGAGGGTCTAGAGCCCACTACCTGAAGAAAAAAGATCAAATGTCCATAACGGGTTCCTACTTGGTGAGTCCAGAATTTCTTGAGTCTGCACATCCCAGAAAATGGCATATGAGAGAGTTACTCAACCTAATTCTAACCATTTAGACTCTGGCTGTCCTCTTGCTTCAGCCACCTGGCTTGAGACACCACCACTTATACCTAATCCACTAATTTTGCTCCTATCTCCTAAGTAGCTCCACACCTACCATTTACCACCTGCTGTTAGCCTTTCGAAAATCTTTGTTGACTTAATAGGCATCATTTTCTTTCTGGGCTCATTTCAACATCCACACTGTGGCGGACCACGTATCTATCTATGTTATCTCCAGTGAGGCATTCTTTATTTCAAACTTGACACCATGGAAATTCACTGTATAATTCTGCTATGGCTGCCATAATAAAATACCATTCTCTGCATGGCTTAAAAAATAAACATTTATTTCTTACAGTTCTGGAGGCTGGGAAGTCCAAGATAAAGCTACCAACAAACTAGATTCTTTTGGCTGGTAGGTGGCCACCTTCTTGCTGTGTGCTCACATGACTTCTTTGTGCTTGCTTAAGAGAAAAAGACAGCAATCTCTTTTCCTCTTTTTGCAGGGCCACTGACCCTTTGGATTAAGACTCCACCCTTATGATCTCATTTAACCTTAATTACTTCCCAAAAGCCCTGTTTCCAAATACAGTCACAGTGGGACTTAGTTTCAACATATGAATTGTGGGAGGGGGAACACAATTCGGTCCATAGCACTGACTGGGAGAGCCTCCTGCCTCTAACCCCATCGATGATCAAAAAAAGATATTTAGGGGCCCCTGGGTGGCTCAGTCAGTTAAGTATCAACCTTAGGCTCAGTTCATAATCACAGCATCCTGGGATTTAGCCGTCCATTGGGCTCTCTGCTTAGTTGGGATCCTGTTCCTCCCTCTCCTTCTGCCTGCTGCTCTGCCTACTTATGTTTGCTCTGTCAAAAAAATAAGTAAATAAATAAATAATATTTATTTTTTAAAAAGAAGATATTTAGTATTTAGACAGTATTTTTTCCAATCCTGGATTTTTGTGAAAATGGAAACTTCACAGGAGGTAAAGAGAGGAAGTCAAAAGGTCTTCTCCTTGGGCAAAACAGAAGAGGAGGATAGCTTTCTATTTTACTGGGGCACACAAGTTAAAGTCACCAATATATCACGGACCTGCTCCTGCCCTCAGAAGAAGAGACCCTCACAGCCGTCCCTATACTCTTAGTGGGTTAACACCTCTACCATCTGTTGTTTGTTGTCTTTGGCAAGCCATTGCTGATTGTTACCAGTTACAATTCTGAAGTGGTTGGAACTCAGAACTCTTCTCTGTCCTTTGTAAGAGCTTCTCCTCATAGGATGAAAGGGGCAGATGTGAAGTTACTTACCTTCCAAAAGATCATAGGTTCAAGTCTTGTTCTTCGGAGGAAAGGTTGAAAAATATCAAAGTGATATGACCAAATAAAGGATTTTTTTTCAATGTACTTGTACGTTGAACCTTGTACTTTCTCCAATTACCATGACTGGGCAGTTGGAGTTAGGCTGTATTATTCACCATCCATCGGTATGCTTTGATTTACCTGTAGGACAAACCCAATCTTCTGTGCCTAGGGACGATTTGTGCCTACATAGTAAACAGGTAGAAAATGTTTCTAAAAAAGAGTAATCTTTTTCCTTGAGGGCAGAGACCATCTTTTATTCATCTTTGAACCTCCAATTCCCAATTCTTTGCTGAACAAGTTCTTGAATGAAGAACTTTCTAAAACTTAGTGCTTCTCTTTCCCCCTTTATTTAGCCCTTACTTACTGTGGGGAAAAGATATTATTACTACTCATTTTCTTTAACCACAAGATACTGCTTTGTTCTAAAAAAATCCGCTACTGAGAATTTTATGAATTATACTCCCAGAGGTGCAATGTTGATATATCTTCTGGAAATTAAGCCATATGAGGACAACAGGGAAAGAAAATTATTTCACAGTGGGTGACTAGGATGACTTCCTGTCCCTCAAATGTGCAATAACAACTTGGTCTTTGTGTGCAGTCATTTGGAATTTGATAATGACATGTTCAAAAAACATCAAAAATGGCTCATCTTTTTGGGATAATAGCTAATATTCAGAGTTTCTTTATGGGTTAGGCTATTCAGACCAATATTAATTATGTAACAGCATCAGCTAATTGGCATATTTTCCCTAATGCCTAGGTGCACTCTCATTTAATTTTAAATTCAAAAATCTTTTCTCTTCACTCCCCTTGTCAAACCTTTAAAAATTTTTTTAAACATATTTCCCTTTTATTCCAAGTGCTTTTCACTAGGCAATAATGCTAAGGAACCCTTGGTTTCAGCAACATTATTCAGAATTTAAGTGCATAAAACTCATTGTGTCAGTTCTCACACTCCATAGAGGCCTGCAGCTTCACTTAAAAAAATGTATAGATTCACAGGAAAATGCAAAGGAAGATAGTAGGGTCTTATGCATACTTTACCTAGCCTCTTCTGATGGTAGCATCTTGTGTAACTAGAGAACACTATCAAAACGGAAATTCACTTTGGCAAATCCATTGAGTTTTTTCAGACTATCAGTTACACATGCGTGTGTGTGTGTGTGTGTGTGCATGTATACGTGTGTGTGTGTCTGTAATTTCACACATTCATGTGAGTAGCTTCAGGTAACCACCACCACAAACAAGATACGTAAATGTACCATCAGCACAAAGCCCCTCCAATTTCCTCCTTTATAGCATACTTGGCTCCTTACCCCCCTCCCATTTTCAATCTCTGGCAACCACTAATGTGTTCTCGGTCTTTAAATTATGTTATTTTATACATTTCTTAAATTGTTTTTATTTTAGAGAAAGATAGAGAGAACACGAGTGGGAAGGGAAGAGGGAGAAGGAGAATCTCAAGTAGACACCACGCTAAGTGTGGAGGCTGTCACAGGGCTTGATCTTACAACTCCAAGATCATGACCTGGACTGAAACCAAGAGTTGGACACCCAACTGACTGCATCACAGGTGTCCCTATTTAATAAATTTTATATAAATGAAGCCATACAGTGTGTATCCATTTGAGACTTTTTTCATTCAGCATACCTTAGAGGTTCACCCAAGCTTTGTCCATCAGTAGTTTTCTTCTTTATGGTGGAGTGTATTCCATAGTATGACTATACCACAGTTTGTGTAACCATTCGTTCACCAAACGGCATCTGCTATGGATATTTCCTTTTTTTAAAAAAAAAGATTATTTATTTATTTGACAGAGAGAGAGACAGCCAGCGAGAGAGGGAACACAAGCAGGGGGAGTGGGAGAGGAAGAGGCAGGCTCCCAGCGGAGGAGCCCGATGTGGGGCTCGATCCCGGTATACTCTGGGATCATGCCCTGAGCCGAAGGCAGATGCCTAACAACTGTGCTACCCAGGCGCCCCCTGCTATGGCTATTTCTGTGCAAATTTCTGTATGAAAGTAAGGGATATAGGCCCAAACGTATAATCGTTAGGTTATGTACTTACATTTTTAGTTGTAAAGAAACTTGAACTTTTCCAGAGCAGCTAAGGCTCTGAGTGATCCGGTTTCTCCATATCCTTGCCAGCGTTCAGTGCTAACACTATTTTTTTTTTTAAATTTTAGCAGTTTTGATAGATATTTAGTGGTATCTCAGTGTGGTTTTGATTTGTGTTTTACTAATGGCTCATGACGTTGAACACCTTTTCATGTCTCTTTCCCATCTGTATATCTTTTTTGGTCTTTTAACCCGTTTTCTAATGGATTGTTTGTTTTTCTAATTTTGAGCTTTAAAAGTTTTTTTATATCTTCTAGATAATAATCTTTTTTTGGAACTGTGATTTGAAAATATTTTCTTTCAGGCTGTAATCAGTCTTTTCATCCTCTTAATAGGATCTTTTACAGAACACAAGTTTTTAATTTTGTTGATATCTAATTTACCAAATTTTCCTTTTATGGATTGTATATTTTGTGTCAAGTTGAAAAATTTTTTCCTTAGTCTTCGGTCCTAAAAATTTTCTCTTATGTTCTTTTCTAGAAGTTTTATAGTTTCGTGTTTCACATTTGATTCTATGCTCCATTTTGAGCTATTTTGTATATAAGAGGTGAGATTTAGGTAAAGTTCTTTTTATATATTTTTTGCTACCTATGATGTCCTATGACTGTAGCACCACTTATTGTAAAGGCTTTTGGTCCGTTGTCAAAAATCAACTGGACATATTTGCATTGATCTATTTCTGAATTCTCTCTTCTGTTCCATCAACCTATGTGTCTGACTCTTCACCATCACCGCATTGTCTTGATTGTTGTCACTATATAGGGGACTCAACATAAAAGAGTAATTCCTGGGGCACCTGGGTGGCTCAGCCTGTTAAGCTTCTGACTCTTGGTTTCGGCTCAGGTCATGACCTCAGGGTCCTGAGATTGAGCCCCACCTTAGGTTCCATACTCAGCAGGGAGTCTGTTTGAGATTCTCTTCCTCTTCTTCTCCTTTGCCTCTCCCCCCAAATAAAAATAAATAAATCTTTTTTTTTTTAAAAAAGAGTATTCCTCCCACTTCATTCCTCTTTTTAAAATTATTTTGGCTGTTCTAGGGCTTTTCCCTTTCCCTAAAAATTGTAGAATAAATTTATCTATATCTATAAAACACCTAGCTGATATTTTGACAAGAGTTGCATTAAATCTATAGATCAATTTGGGAAGACTTGACATCCTCACAACATTGAGCCTTCCAATCCACATGGCGTATCTTTCTAAATATTTAGGGCTTCTTTCATTTTTTTTCATTAGCATTTTATAATTTTCAGCATACAGATCCTGTACACATTTTTGAAAGCTTATGCCTAACTGTTTCATTTTCTTTGAAGCAAATATAAATGGTATTGTATTTTTTATTTGTTTTCACATGTTTATTATCATTATATAGAAATAGAACTGATTTATGTGGGCCGATATTGTATACCATGACATTATTGAGTTTATTTACTAATTGCAGGAGTTATTTTGTAGATTGCTTGGGATTTTCTCTTAAGCTAATTATGTCATATACAAAAAGACAACTTATTTCTTCTTTTCCAATTTGTATGCTTTTTCTTTCTTTTCCTTGCCTTAATGCAGTGGCTAGAACTTCCAGTACAATGTTGGGTAAGAGTGGTGACAGCAGACATCTTGTTTTGTTCCGGATGTTGGAGAATTCTATCTTTCACTATTAACTATGGTGTTAGTTGTTGGTTGTTTGGTGGGTGTTGTTTATAAGGCTGTGGAATTTCCCTTCTATTTTTCTGAGAGATTTTATCATGAATACATTTTGAATTTTGTCAAATTTTTCTGTGTCAATCAATACGATCATATGATTTTTCTTACCTAGCATGTTGATATGGTGAATTACATTGATTGATTTTTGAATATTGAACCAGCCTTGCATATCTAGAATGAAACCTTCCTGATCATGGCATATCATTCTTTTTAGGCATTGTCAAATTCAACTTGCTAAAATTTTGTTAAGGACTATTGCTTCTAAGTTTATGAGAGATATTGGTCTGTAGTTTCTTCCTTCCATCTTTCCTTCTTCCCTCCCACCCTCTCTCTTTTTTCTTCCTTTCTTCCATCCTTCCTTTCTCCCTTCTTTCCTTCTCTTTCTTTCTTTCTTTCTTTCTTTCTTTCTTTCTTTCTTTCTTCTACTTTCTTTCTTGCTCCCTTCCTTCCTCCCTTCCTCCCCTTCTCTTCTTCCCTTCCGTTCCTTCCTTCCTCCCTTCTTTCTCTCTCCCTCTTTCTTCTACCACTGGCAGTGGTTCTGGGCTACAGGACAGTCTGGCACCAAGTCCGGAGGGCATATGGTAGAACAAAGGGAAATTCACCAAGTAGTTGGTCCTCCTAGCCAGGCTGTCCTCTTTCCAGCTTTCAGAGTCTTATTGTTGCCTGTTAAATCATTTCCAGGGTTAGTTGTACTTGGAGGGAGGAGCAATGCAAAGTGAGTGGCACTTATTGTAGCCGCAACTTTACATGAGCTAGAGGGCCAGGCACCAACTCAGTCAATGGAGATTTATTGATGACACATGGTCTGTGAGGCATTGCATCTGCTAGAATAGAGATTCAAAGGTGACAGGGCAGTGCTGGGAACCACAGTTAAAGCAGAGAGGAGCTGGGAGAGGAACAAATGTTGTAAAAATACTAATGACAATACTAACAGATAACATCAACTGAATGATTACTCTGTGTTAAGTGCTGTGCTAGGCACTTTAGTGGGATCATCTTATTTCATCCCCTAAGGTAGAGACTGTTTTAAAGTAAAGACTATCTCCATTTTATATCTAGAGGAACTATTGTTGAAGGAGATTCGCAACTTGCCTAGAGGCACTCCCCTTAAACTCTGGATCCAGGATTCAAACCCAGACGTGGGTCCAGGAATCAGTCTCCGTCACTCCCCATGGTATCAGAGATCAATGCAGGAGTCTGCCATCCCATTGGGCAGCTGTGTGTGTGTGCTTGGGCAATTTACAAACTTTCTGAACCTCACCTGTAAGATTCTTCACCTATACAATGGAATTAATATCAACTTCACAGTATTGTTGTGAGACTTCTTAAAAATCACAAATATGAATGGAGTTGGCAAGCAGCAACGTGGGGCAAGAGGACAGTTGGACTACGAGGATGGCACTGGAGGGGAATAACACAGGAGTGGATGAAGCTCCCTGCTGCTCTTGTAATAACACACCAGCCGGTCTTGAGGGTTAACTTGCTCCAAGTTTACACACTCCCTGCTTGTTGACCTAAGGCCCTTCATCTCTAATAGAACTAACTTACTTCTTTTGAGATTTGAAGACCACTGGCCTTGGGGAACAAAGAACCACAACTTTCCCAGGCCACAGGGATCTCCAAGTCTGTTTGAAGACACCTCGGCTTTCTGATTAGCCTAGCAATCTTTGAGCAAAATGGTTTTCTTTTTTAAGGTCACATAAATGACTTATTGGCCTCCCTTTGCACATCTGTAGACCTTGCCCTCCTCTGCACTCTTGCACAACCCCTGGATACCAAGGAGCCAGACCTTCTTGCACAACCACCCCTGAGCACAAGGAACTAGCACTTCTTGCACAACTCTGAGCACTGAGATAACTCTGTAGCTGGCACCATCGAGTCTGCTAGTAATCAAGAAATGTCACAGACCAGTGCATTCTCTTAACTGATTAAACCCCTTTAAAAATCTCTGGGCCAGGCAGAAATCTCTGAGTCTACCATCTCCCCAGGTTGCTGGCTTCCTGAATAAAGCTCAAATTCCTTTCTAATCAAAACTCCTCTCTTGCGTGTTGGCCTTTTGAAAGGCAGCCCAAATTGTTAGGTAACACCCTTGGGAGGCTTGGAGGTGAGGTCTCCCAGTCCAACCACAAGGGTGGGTGTTTCTCCAGCTGCTTTCAGGTACCTTCAGTGCTGTGAGCTCAGAGACATCCTGACAGGCAGGAAGCCTGAGGTCACTGGAGGACAGGTGGTATAGGTAGCAAATGTCAGGGCAGTCTAATGGCTGCAGTAGGAAATTAACCAAGAACACTGCTTTTGCAGGGCCAGAGGGGGAATCCTCTGGGTGGCTGGGCACAGCTGGGTCCAGGTGAGGCTGAGCTTGTGGGTGGAGAGCCAGGAGCCCCAGCTAAGGGGTGGAGTCTGCAGTGAGGGGGTGAGGCAGTCAGGGGCACAACTGGGCTGGGGCTGGGGAAATACAAAGAAGCCAAAGACATGGTCATTGTGCTGGGGACGGAGTTTCCTCGTCAGTAAGGCTGGACACGGACGTAAGAAGCTCAGATTGCAAGTAATTACAGGGTGCTGTGGCGAGAGCTTTATTTCTCTTTGTCCTGCTCCTGGCTGCTCTCCTGAGTCACTCTTACTTTTCATGTATCGATTGTAGGATTTTTCCGATTCTGTTGTTTTCACATGGGTTATTTTATTTTATTTATTTTTTTTAATTTTTTTTTGGTCTCTTCTGAAAAAAAATAAGGCTTAAATTGGATTTCTTTTGGCCCCATGCAGGTCTGAATGCTTCTTCTAGGCCCAGGGATCCCTAATCTGCCTACCTCATCTGTCCCACTACATGAACTCCACGCTCTTGTCTTGCCAGGGCGCTGGGGTTCCAGAAAGTTTGTTCTGTTTTGAGCAAGCAGAGCAACTTCTTTCCACTGACTTGTGATTTATCAATTGATTAATATGAAAAACTTTGCTTCTCGGGGCATGCTCTGCCGGAAGCTGCCTGCCTGCCGTACCAGTTCACAGGAGGGTGGGGAGAGGTCACCCCTCTGTGAGTCACTCTGTCCGGAGTCCTACAAGGGCACATTTGCTTTGCTGGGGTCTCACACCCTCCCCTATAGAGGGGATGCAATGTCTTCAGGAGAAGAGACAGATATTTATACCTGCATAATATAATTTATATATCTACATAATATTTATATATCCATATAATATTATAGTAGACTTTTTTTTTAACAGAAAGGTCACCTTGTCCTTAAAGTTGAAAAGATTCTGATATTTCCTGTAAAAGCATCACATACTCCCTAGAAGTAGAAATCAAGGGCCTTAGGATGAATGTTTAATCTAGTGCATGGGACACACTGATATTAATTCCTTAACCAATATGTGTGGAGGGCCCTCTGTGTGTCAGGCACTGCTGTGGGTCCTGAGACAATTATGCCACATTCATAATAATAATAAAAAAAGACTTGAATCAACAAAGGGGTAAAATATTCCTAGAAACAAAGACTGCAAATACAACGATTCTTCCCAGTTAACCTATAAATTTAATATAATTTCATTCTAAAAAGGAGATATGTGTGTAAAGAAGATTATAGCAGGTGAGAGCTGGGGAAGGATGGTGAGGTGGCATCAGGGAAGGGTTCAGGAGGGCCATTGCTGCTGGGATCTGAATCCAGTGAGGCACAAACATGACCATGCTGAAGTAGGTGCTTTGGGCCCCAGACACGACCCCTCTGCTCTCCTCTGACTTCAGCTGTAGCTGTGTGGGCAATCCTCCTGTAACCTTACCTCTTCAGTTCCCTGCTTTGGGGCTCCCCCCAAAGCTATGGGAACTCAGCCCCAGCAGGGTGTGCTATGGGGTTGTTCACACTCCTGGCTCAGAGTGGATATGAGTTGGTAGATAAATGCTTTGGCCTCCCTTCTTTTGAAGAGATGGTTGTGAGGTGCATTTATGAGGCCCTGGGAAAGATGGGCCTCGTTGCCCGTGGTAACGCATGCTCCTACACCCTTCTTGCTTGCCTCACTCTGCTCCCCAGTCCCTGACCACCTTCTAAATGAACCGTTTGCACTGGAGTCCTTACCGCAGTTTCCGTGTTCAGAGGAAGCCAAACCAAGCTATACACCAATTCTTTTGTTGTTGCTATTTTTCTCTTCTAAAGGAAATCTACCTTTAATATGCAAGACTCCTAAATTATTATTCATACATTTTTAGACAATGCTCTTTAGGGTATTTCCTTAATTATCCACTTCTCCTCCCCATTACAATTCCTCTCCTCCTCCTCCTTCTTCTTCTCCTTCTCCTTTTTCTCTTCTCTCCTTTTCCTACTCCTCTTCCCTTGCTTCCCCCCTCCTCCTTCTTCTTCCTCTCTCCTCTTCTTCCTCCTTCTTTTAACAATTAAACATCAAAAGATATATACTCTTATTACTAGAATCTGAGAAATCTTCCTCAGACTTTAAAAAAATAGGTTGTGGTTTATTTGAATATTTAATACCATTATGCATGCCCTTCTGGAATGTCTAAATATAACAGTAAAACATTGTCATTTATGAAAAGAAGCACAGAGAAAAAAACCCTGCCCAGATATAAGCCCTTTAATATTTACTAAATACTAAGTGCACAGAGTAGTTGCAAAGAGCGAGCATCGTTTTGTAGAAGGAACGGCAGCAGTAGAGGGCCAAGCCCCAGTCCACGAGGCACAGGGATGGGCAGGCACAAGTGTGTGCAAACACAGTCTCAATTTGCAAGCTCCCGTAGAAATGGGATGATGCTCAGAAGTCTGGGAAAAGAGCACATCTTCCTGAGCTAATCCAACGTTTCACAGCGTGTCTCGGAGGGTCTTGCTTTGTGAGAAGGGAAAGCCTTTCACATTTCCTCAGGTGCTAATGATCAAGAGGAACATTCCCAAATCAATATAAATAGGGGCATAGGTGAAGATTTTACAGCAACAGCATGTCCCTGCTGGGTAAATAATAGCTCCTGGAATATGAACACATAGACCACAATACTTTATGATGGAGTGCTTTTCTTACATTGTGATTTCAACCAGAAGAAAAATACATGGGTAACAATAGGACATTCTTGAATAGTCCCTAAATATTCAGATAACTCCAAAGAAGTGATTTTATTATGTATTCTTTGTTAAAAATTTCCTCCTGTGATGAAAGTATCTGCTTGTTTCTGGAGCTTTGTGAAGAGCGCCATGGGTTACAGCAGAAATCGGGATGTGGGTTAAAGGATGGAGCTTGGGGAGGAGATGGGTGACATGTAGCCTCCAGTTGGACCCAGAGTGCACCCCAGATTCAGGGGAGCGACAGCACCCCAACGTGTTCCAGCAGAGTTGACTCCTCTCTTTTTTAAAAGAGCCATTATAAATAACCCCCCTCCCTCAACCGTGACCTGTGACAGCTGAAATGGCTGCTGCTGTGCCCAACAGGTGGCCCGTCGGAAGCAGATTTGAGGAGTGGCTGGCTGCAGGGATATCGCGGAAATGACGTGATCATTTTCAGGTTATGAGAGGTGCTGAGGCTGGCATGGAGGGCCCACCCAAGTCCAAGACTGAGACGGGACACATGATCTGTGCCAGGCTAGCCCTTGACTTTGTTCCTTCGTTTCTGTTACAGGAACCTCTCCAGTAGCCATTGGACTTAGAGATGCTGGGGTAGCAGAAAACAAATGTCTGCTGGCTTGTAGAATCTTGTGAGATTTTATCATTGTCATGTTTCCCTGAGAATTCTTGTCCTTTGTAGTTATTTCTCCCATGCCCCAGGCCCAAAAGGAACAGCATGAGCAAAGATTAAAAAAAGAGAAAGCCCTTTCCCTTCTTACCCCTGCCACGTGTACTTTTCACTTGGAGATACTTGTCCTCGGAGGGGCTCTGCTTTCTTTCTTTTGTTTGGTGAACTCCTGGCTTCTGAGAACATTCAATTTGACATCGTGGCCTAAGATCATGCCCCATGTTTAGTATCAATATCCCAGAAAGTGCAAATTGGTGAAATATGCATATTCTGATTTCTCCTATCTATATGAATCTTCACTGGGGGCTATCATAGACCCTCAGCACAGGTATTGAATAGAAATCTCTCGTATGAATGATGCATTAGCATCAGGAAGAAAATGTCAGTCTTGAACTGAACATTGGTGGAAGCGTGGGCAGGAGTAAATTGCAACTTTGCAAGCTGAGTATCCAGTACACATCTCTGAGCCTCTACATGGGAGGGGTGTCTGCTGAAGGATGAGTGGAGGGAATTTGTGTTGAGGCAGGTGGCTCTATCCCCATTAGCACTCCACATGGCAGTGCAGTGGAGTGAGAGGTTATGAAGGAGGCACTTGCCCAAGGTTGGAGGTTAGAGCTCTGGCTTAGAGCCTCAGGACATCAGGCATAGGCTCTCACCTGGAAAAAGTTGAGTCTTCTTATTCTGTACCTTGCTATTCCCTTGCTAGACTGGTGTGCCAGGAGACACCAGATAAGTTTTGACCAAAGGGAGCCTGCTTATTTTCCTTTAATGTGCTTTTATTTATTTTTTAACTTCCCTCTCAAGGGAGAGACATATATTAAAAAAAAATTCTAGTAATTTCTTTGCATAAACACTATAAGGTTGGAATGAAGAACAGAACAATTAAGTATTAGTAAAAGTGTACCAGATTATAACTAGGTATTATCTTTTCAGAATCATGTTCAGTAATATGGTTTATCACACTTAGTTATTTTAATGAGTGCGAAACTTATCTGAGTCTCAGGTAACTCTTCTACAGAAATCAAAACTATAACACTAATCTCCTTCTGCTGGCAGGACACTGGAAACCTTTGGTGAAGTGTTAAGAAGGATTATCCCTATGAGTGCTGCAAAGTGTGAAACCAATTCCATAAAATGGGAGTAAAACCACAGGAAGAAAGATAGGAAATGCAATAGAGTCTCAGTTAAAAGATATCAAAACAAGTGAAGCCTCCTTGTTTTTGCGTTGAAGTTCCCAGAAGTTACATGGAACTGAGACAAAGCCTGCCAAATGCATTCAGAGATCTGAAATTTCACTGAAAGCTGGGCTGCCTTGGGTGATTTTTGCATAACTTAAACTTAAAAATTTCCTTTTGAGTTTTATTACCTTTTATCAAAGATACTAGCCACATGGCTAAGGTCAGCGTTTGGTTCCTTGAGACTGTAGCAAAGATTACTTACCAACCAAAAACCAAACACAAGCAAACCCTGGTGACAAAAGTTTCTTTGGGAAAAATTAAATTTTAAGCACAGAAGAGACTTACACTTAATCAAAGTTCATGCAAGAAAGCAAAGTTTTAAATACAGGAAAGGTCATATCCAAGCAACCAAATCTGTGCTTCAGGGACAAATAATTAAGGTAAGAATTGTACCATCAGTAGGTAGAAGCCAAGTGCTATGGTACCAGCTTCTACATACTGGGCTCCATGCTAGGTACTTTCATATATTAACTGGTATGGCTCTAGATTATGTCAATGTTACAGATGAGGGAAATGTAGCTCTAAGAGTGACTTGAACTGCGAGCCTAATAAACACTGTGGCTGGAATTTAAACTAAGGTCCATTTGGCTATTTTCAGTATACTAGATGAAAATGAGGGGAGACCAGGGGCCAGGAGGGGTAGGAACACTGCCATGATTGCCAACGTTTTTCTCTCTCTATTTGTGTGGTTTGCTTTCCAACCCTTCAAATCAAGTCTGTATTCCATGAAGATTTGTTTGACCTTTTCCTGCATGATGAAGCATCTGCAGGAGAAGACTCTTTACCTTTCCAGACACTTGGATAAAGCTACAATGATTGATTAGAGATGGTGGTTCCATTCATTCTCTCACTGATGTCTGGGTTCAGAAGACATCCAGGTAACATTTGAACTCCATGGCAGGTCATTTGCATGGGATCACCTTTGGGTCAGAACTAGTAGGGGACTCTCCTTCCCATGGCTATAACCATGAGGATTGATACCTACTGGTGATTAGAACCATCTTTTGTATTCTAGTGGAGTAAAATTTGAAAAACTAAATACAATTCTCTCCTCTGTGGTATTTGATACAGGCTATTGACCTTTTCTTAGTGCTTCAGTGAATTTCTTTGGGCATCTGTTTGACTGCTAAGCTTCTGTCTTGGCTCTGTAGTATATAAATTCTGTGTGCTCTGTCTCAGCAGCCACACGGAGCCTGACTGATGACCAGTCCTTTCACATTGTCTTCATTTTCCCAAGGATTTGGGCTTAAAGATCCAGAGTTGACTATCCTGAATACTTTTAAAACTATGTCTGAGGAATAGAGAACATTAAAAACTATAAGTTAGTACGTACTCATTGTGAATCTAGTTATTTTTGTATGCAGAGAGTACTTGTTGGCTAGAGGGTGCTTTTTTACTATAAATCATACTTAGTTTTATTCAGCCTTTAAATGATTATAAGCTCAAATTGAAAGTGCTGGTAATTCTCTATTCCACACCTCCATGTAAAGCTGGTCTTGTCTTATTCTACAGATAAATAAGCAAATTGTAAATGAAGGCCATTCTTCATTCTACCTATCTGAAAGATTCTTGGACAAATTATCTTACATACCAAAAAAAAATTATCTTACATACCATCATAAAAGGAACACAAACTAGTTTTATAGGGGAAAAACAAAACCATTATTTCTCATAACTTCTCTATAGAAATTATCAGGGGATAGTTTTATTTTTCCTAATGTGGTCTTAGCTCCTCCTGTCCCCCCATTCCCACTCTTTTGCTTTGCCCTCCTTCCCCTTGTTTTTCATCTCCCCTTTCAGGTGTTGAATTTACTGAATTGGTTACTTTCTTCCAAGATAGAGGAGCACATTAACTGTGACATTACTTAGTGTTGCTACAGGGTGATTGTGGTGTTATGGCTTTTAAAGGGAAGAACATTATTATTTTTTTGTTGAAATAGTACTTTAAAAACAATTAGTGATACTTCTGTGTTAAATGGAAATATTAATGTGTTATACAATTGCACTTACAAGTTACAAATCAACAGATTTTATATTTAGTAATTCCCCACCTGTGTTTATTTGCTGTTTCTATTTAAATTTTTTAAAATTGCTAAACCACATGACATAGAGGCAATACTATACAAAAAGCAGCTGAGTAATTATGAAGGAACAATAGCTCCTTTCACATGGACTGTCTTTCTGGATTTGAGGAAAAAATAGGATTTCAATGAGAGGCCAATCAAAAAAGTGCCGTAAATAACAAATGGTATGCATATATCCTTAATTGTTTGTGTAGGTTATAACCAAAATGAAAGGAAATTTCTTGAACAAAATTGCCTCTTCTCATTAAGACTTTAAATTATGTTGGAAAATTACCTCTGATTTATTTAAAATACGAGTGAAGTTTTGCATAAATTCTGCATGCACCACCTCTAGCTTACTTTAGTTTCTTGTTATAAGCAAGGTCACAAGGATGTTTGAAAATTATAGCTGAATACCAGCAAAATGACAACTTTTCTTCTAATGTGTATTGAGGTCGATTCTCTAATTCTTTGAATTTTTTATATGAGACTGTGTAATCTTAATTAAGATAAAAATCAAAGATTCCTGAAGTCTTTATAGCCTATATGTATATTAGAGCTTAGTCCCATCCTTTCATTCTGACGCACTTGAGTCTGAAGTTAGTGGCTCATTCAAAGTATTCCAGGTAGACCGGTACACTCAAATCCCAGCATGAAATTTCAGGTTCCAAACTCTTTTCATCATTTGTGCATTCCATGAATGCTGAAGAGAGTTCTTTATGCACATTCTCCTTCTCAATGTTATTGTCTTGGGTCTCATTTAAGTTCTCATCATTTGTTGTTGGATATGGTTTATATTTAGTCCTTTATATTATGTGGCGCCATGCCAAGAGTGCAATAAAAATTTGTTGATGTGTTAACAAAAATAACAAGTTTATCTTTATTCTTTCTGAAAAGATGGCTGAACTATCTTTAAGGAAACTTCCTTTAAGGAAAACTACATGGTAATGTATCTGAATAAGTACTTAGAAAACATTTGTTGAGTTAAAGAATAACTCTGTCAGTTTTTTAAACTTTTTTTGTGGGGTTAGAGGAAGAGTATGAAATTGTTTGCCTGTATTTTTCTACTCAAATTAATGCACCACAGTATTTACAGCTATTTTTTAAAAATGCGTATTCAATTATATCATTGCTTTCTGTAAAAACCCTCCATTGTTTCAATGGATAGAGTCTGAACATTTCAGGATGGCATAAGCAAGGACTCGTGTGATTAGGTTCCAACACACAATGTGTGCTTGAGACAGTGGTAAGAGCACAGACTTTGCATAAATATTTAGAAAATCAAGGATGGATCAACATGATGTTGGGACAATCATTGAAGTATAGTTATATTTTACTTATTCCTTTTGTAACTTTTTAATAAAAGGTTATTAGTAGTGATTTAGTATTCTGTGCTAATATCATGTGATCTCAGACTACAGTCCATCTTGTATTGGAGTTTGTTTTAAAAGACAGAATAATGTTGTTTGCAAACTTTTAGAAATAATAATTTTATTTTTTGAGAGTATCTCTCTCGGTAGCTGAACAAATGTTAGAATTTGTCAATTCCCTCTAAAGTTAATGTGGAAAATTCTTTTAAAAAGCAAACAACAACAACTAGAGTTAAAACAAAGAGATGAACTTGAAGCTATATCTAGATCTGGAAGAGGTTGAGTATACATTAAAAAAAAACTTCATAATAAACTCTTGTCAGTGTTTGGAGGATAATCCCTGGTGTTGGTGCCAGAGCTTGATCCATGTCTTGCTCCTCTTGAGCACTTTCATCAGTGATGTGAATGGATACAGGGATGGCACAGAAGCCGAGAGGAGTAATGGCTACAAATGATGAGAGAAGCAAAATCCAAAATGGTGCTGTGTGGTAACAGTAGATCAACTTTAATATGATAGATATTTCTGGTGACAAATGGAATATCTTTTTCTTAGGGCCAAAAGTTGGCAGCAAGTATAAATTTCTAGAAAGTGGTTTGTCAGTTTAGGAATTTTAGGTTATTCAAGTTAAATGTGAACTATTTTTATGATATGGATGCCACAAAGAGTAGTACAAGTAAACTACTGAAATACATTCATTGAAGCATGGCATCCAGATTGAGAGAAAACTAGTTTTGATCTCCCAGGTTCTGAGAGGATTTCATCTGAAGGATTTCATCTCTTCCAAGGGTGCCTTTTAAGAACAGATACAGACAAGCTGTAATGTGAAATGGATTGGAACTGTTGTCAAATAGGAAAAGGTTGAGGAGATGAAGGTGTGAGCCTGAAAAAGGGTATTTCAGAAGGGAATCTACTTGAAAAATTTGAAAGACCATTTTGAATGACATGAATTGGACTTGTTTTAAATAGCTTCAATGGAAAAACATGGGACCAATTGCTGGAAGTTGTTTTGAGACTGATTTTGGAAGAATTTCTTGGATCCTGAACTGTTTTAAGTTGGATAGGTTGCTTTGGAAAGTGTGTTTGCTCTCATTGAGGGAGTTCAGTAATATGCTGGACAACTTGATTGGTGCTATTGTAAATGGGATAGATTCCCTAATTTCTCTTTCTTCAGTCTCATTATTCGTGTATAGAAATGCAACTGATTTCTGAGCATTGATTTTGTATCCCACCACATTATTGAATTGCTCTATAACCTCTAATAGTTTGGGAGTGGATTCTTTTGAGTTTTCCATATAGAGTAACATGTCATCTGCGAAGAGAGACATTTTGACTTCTTCTTTGCTGATTTGGATACGTTTTATCCCTTTTTGTTGTCTAATTGCTGTTGCAAAGATTATGTTGAATAATAGTGGCGAGAGTGGGCATCCTTGTTGTGTTCCTGATCTTAAGGGAAAGGCTTCCAGCTTTTCCCCATTGAAAATGATATTTGCTGTACGCTTTTCATAGATGGTTTTTATGAGATTGAGGAATGTACCCTCTATCCCTATACACTGAAGGGTTTTAATCAGGAAAGGATGCTGTACTTACTTTGCATCTATTGAGAGAATATGATTTTTGGCTTTTTTCTTGCTGATAAAATCCATGACACTGATAGATTTGCGAATGTTGAACCACCCTTGCATCCCAGGGTTGAATCCCACTTGGTCTTGATGGATAATCCTTTTAATGTACTGTTGGATTCTGTTAGCTAGAATCTTGTTGAGGATTTTGGCATCCATATTCATTAGGGAAATTGGTCTGTAATTCTCCTTTTTGATGGGGTCTTTGCCTGGTTTGGGGATCAGGGTAATATTGGCCTCATAGAATGAGTTTGGTAGCTTTCCTTCTGTTTCTATTTTTTGAAATAGCTTTAGGAGAATAGGTATTATTTCTTCTTTGAGCGTGTGGTAGAATTCCCCAGGAAAACCATCCGGTCCTAGAGTTTTGTTTTTTGGAAGGTTTTTTATCACTGTTTCAATCTCTTCATAATTAATTGGCCTGTTTAAAAAATCAATTTCTTCCTGTTTCAGTCTTGGTAGTTTATAGGTTTCCAGGAGGGCCTCCATCTCTTCCAGATTGCTTAATTTATTGGCATAAAGCTGTTGATAAAAGTTCCTAATAATCCTTCCAATTTCATTGGTGTTGGTTGTGACCTCTCCTTTTTCATTAATAATTTTATTAATTTGGGTCCTTTCTCTCTTCTTTTGGATAAGTCTTGCCAGTGGTTTGTCAATTTTATTTACTCTTTCAAAGAACCAGCTTCTAGTTCTGTTGATCTGCTCTACTGTGCTCCTGGTTTCTAATTCATTGATCTCTCCTCTAATATTGATCAACTGCCTTCTCATGCATGGATTAGGCCTGTTCCTCTCTTGCTGTTCTAGCTTATTGAGGTGAGAATATAAAACCTGCATTTTAGATTTTTCTATTCTTTTGAGTGAGGCTTGGATAGCTAATTATTTCCCCCTTAGGACTGCCTTAGCAGTATCCCATAGGTTTTGGACCATTGTGTTTTCATTCTCGTTGGTCTCCATAAATTGTTTAAATTGATTTTTGATTTCCTGGCTTATCGAATCATTCTTGAGCAGGATGGTTCTCAGTCTCCAAGTGTTTGAGTTTCTTCCAAATTTTTCCTTGTGGTTGAGTTCCAGTTTCAAAGCGTTGTGCTCTGAGAATATGCAGGGAATAATTTCAGTCTTTTGGTATCAGTTGAGACCTGTTTCGTGACCCAGAACATGGTCTATTCTTGATCATGTTCCATGGGCATTAGAATAGAATGAGTATTCTGTTGTTCTGAGGTGTAGTGTTCTATATATATCTATGAGGTCCAACTTGTTGAGTATGGCATTCAAAGCTCTTGTTTCTTTGTCGATTTTCTGCTTAGGTGCTCTATTTCTGATAGTGAAGTGTTGAGGTCCCCTACTATTAACGTATTTTGATCTATATGTCTCTTTATTCTGGTTAAGAGTTGGCTTGTGTATCTTGCTTCTCCCATGTCGGGGGCATATATATTTATAATTGTCATACCCACTTGTTGGATGCATCCTTTAAGAATAATATAGTGCCCGTCTGTGTCTCTAACTATAGTCTTTAGTTTAAAATCCAATCTGTCTGATATGAGAATTGCTACCCCAGCTTTCTTTTGATGTCCAGTGGCATGAAAGATGGTATTCCATCCCTTTACTTACAGTCTGGATGTATCTTTAGGTTCAAAATGAATCTCTTGTAGACAGCAAATGGATGGGTCATGTCTTTTTATCCAGTCTGCAACCCTGTGGTACTTTATGGGAGCATTTAGGCCATTTACATTGAGACTGATTATTGAGAGATATGATTTTAATGATGTCATGTTGCCTGTAAAGTCTTTGTTTCTATAGATTGTGACTTTCTGTTCTGTATCACTCTCGGGGGCTTTTTATTTTTATAGACCCCCCTTAATATCTTCTGTAGGGCTGGTTTCGTGGTTACGAAATTGATCAATGACTGGCTATTCTGGCAGGTCTTTATCTCTCCATCAATTCTGAATGACAGCTTTGCTGGATAAAGGATCCTTGGCTGCATGTTTTTCTCTGAAAGAGCTTGAAAAATGCCCCCCCCCCAACCCTTTCTCTCATTCCAGGTCTGTGTAGACAGGTCTGACGTAATTCTGATACCTTTGCCTTGGTACGTGACAAATTTCTTTGCCCTGGCTGCTTTCAATACTGTATCCTTGGTTCTAATATTTGCAAATTCCACTATGACATGACGTGGTGTAGGTTTGTCGTGGTTGACCTTGGGAGGGGTCCTCTCTGCCTCTTGGACTTGAATGTTTGTTTCCCTTGCTAGATTAGGGAAGTTTTCAGCTACAATCTGTTCAAATATCTCTTCTAGACCTCTGTTTTTCTCCACCCCCTTGAGGATGCCGATAATTCTGACATTGGAAGGTTTCATTGAGTCAGTAATCTCCCGTAACCTACATTCTTGATATTGGATTTTTTTGAGCCAAGTTTCTGTTTTAGCTTTCTCTTCTACTAACCCATCCTCCAATTCGCCGATACGTTCTTCTGCCTCATTCACCCTGGCCGTCAGAGCCTCTCGTTTTGACTGCATTTGGCTCATAGAATTTTTAATTCCTGCCAGATTCACTTCATTTCCGCCCTTAAAGATTCTATATTCTCATTAACATTTTCGTTAATACTTTTTTCAAATCTACACATCATCTTGACCATTGTTACTCTGAACTCCATTTCTGATAATTTAGTTATATCCATATCCATTAGTTCTGTGGCAGAGGCCACAGACTCATTGTCTTTTTTTTGCTGGGGGGGATTTCTCCTTCTCATCATTCTGATGAGGAGAGGATGTGGGGTTGTCCAGAGGCCAAATTATTGACCGGGACCCAGGCAGTGCGCACTTGTTTTATAGGGACCTTAAGGATGTGGGCTTCTTGATTTTTCAGTCTGCCTTCTGGGGGAGGGGCCTGCCATGCCAATACTCAGGCAACCCTGTTTGGGTAGAGTCTCTGTGTCCCCTGTGAGGGGGGATGGGGATGGGCACACTGTAAGCTGGTATTTCCAGGCTTTTGTTCTCCGGCGGCTTTCCCTGGCGGTTTGCTGTGCCTGTTCTGAGAGTCAGAGCAGCAGTAGCCAAATCTCAGCCTCTGTCTCAGAACAGAGGGATCACGGGCCGTTCTCCACTGATGTTCTGGCCACTTTAACTCTGTTTCTGTTGGTGCTGCTCAACCCTGCAGCGTCCCGGGATATGCGCCCCACAGCCAGAGTCTCAGTCCTCACTTCCAGGGCCAGCACATCTCTGTCCTTTGTGTTTCTAACGCTGCCAGCCGCCAGTTGCTCCCCCTCCCCGCCACCATGCACTCTGGAGCTCCGTTTCAGTGTGGTTCAGGGGCGCTCCGGAGCTCCAGTTTTCAGACTGGTCATGCGCATTCCCTGACTCATGGTCTCAGTCTGCTCTCTTGGGGGTGCCGGTCCGCGAGTCCTCCCGCTCCCCCGTGCAGGTGGCTACCACTTCCAGGCGCCCAAACGCGGCGGCTCCCTCCCCCTTCTGTTTATCTTCCGACATCTGTGTGAGGTTTCAAGGCTCCCGGCTTCATACCTCAATACTCATCGCTGGAGATGTTCATTTTTTGAGACCCAGATGTATCTTCCTGTGTCTCAGGCTGATTCTGTGGATGTTCAGGATGGTCTGGCACCTATCCAACTCGACTCAGGGGACCAGCTGATAAAGGGGTCCCTTACTCCTCCGCCAGCTTAACTCCTCCCCCCGTAAATTCACTTTCATTCATTCTTCAAAGGCATCTGAATTTTCAGCACAAATGACTAAACTCTCTTATTCCATTCGAGAAAAAAGTATTGTTTCTTAACTGATTTAAATTACAATTTGGCAAAATGCTTAATATATACTTACCAATATAGAGAGTTACAAAATATAGCTATATACATTGTTCATGCATTCATTTCAAAATTAATTCACTCTGGAACAAGTAATTATCGGTAATGGTGATTATGTAAATGACACTCAAGTGAAACAATTCATGAGATATATCTTCCCAAGAAACTAATAAAATTTGAAAAGCAAAAATAATCTGAGATAAATGAATAAAAATCTATTTTTAAAGTACTGTAGTAATTAGCTATGATCAATTAACTAAAATTGCTATGTTTCCCTCAAGTTGGAAGTTACTGTAGCATAAATAAGTGACTTCATAGCTGAATTGCATCTGAATAAATTACAAATGACAGGCTTTTAATTTGTATTTTTTAATCCACAGCTTCAAACTTTTGGAAAGGAGCACAATGAAAATTACATTTGCCCATAGTGAAATGAATGTCACTCTTATTTTAGTGTGTCATGGAAATCTTCCTTTTACTGCAAGAATCATTCCTTCAATTTAAAGTGAAATGTAGAATATGTATGGGGTACCTATAAGTCATTAAACACAATCTTTTTAGAATCTTATGTGCTATCAATAAATATTTTCTCACATAAATGAGAAATAAATGTGAGCAGTGCTTTTGTTTTCATGTTCAAGGTTTTCTAATGGTCTGAACAAGAAGATAGTTTGGAAGCATTCAGGGAAGATTAGTTGAAAATTGATATTTGACTCCCTCTGTTCCCTGCTCTTCATTAACATCTTTTTTCCAAACCCATAAAATGGACAGCACCAAGAGTGAAAACCCTAATGTAAAGTATGGACTCTGGGTGACAAGGGTGTGTCAGTGTAAGTTCATCAGTTATAGTTAAGGTACTACTCTGTTGGGGGATGTTGATAAGGAGATAGGTTGTGCCTGTTAGGGGCAGGATATATATGGGAAATATCTCTACCTTCTACTTAATTTTTCTATGAATCTTAAACACCTCAAAAAAATAAAATCTATTTAAAAAATGAGATGAAGGCTCTAGGACCTGGTCCTGTGGGAGACTATTGTAGAATGCAACAGGTATGACACCTGGAGTTTCCCCTTCTATGATCAATCTCATCCATGGGATTGGCTAACCATCTATTTGGTAAAACTTTTAGAAACCTTAATGCTGGGAAAAATGTTTTTTAAAATTACTTAGTAGTGTGGGCGGGGAAGGAGGGTTCCTCTTGTTTTTCCATTTGGCTTAATGTTTCTAAAGGGCACAGACCATACTTTATAAACAATATGTATATTGGGCTTATTCACGTCAGACAGAATCTGACAGGAATTTGCATTGGATCAAGATACCTATTATCTTGGTCAGAGTTACAAATGTGCAGAAAATCTGTGTGAATTAAAATAAATGATGCAGCAAAACAATCATAGCAGAGGAAGTTCTAGTAAATCAAAAGTGAAAATAACAAGAAAGAAAGTTAAGCTGATTACTCATTGAGCTCAGATATCATTAGACCAATGTACAAAGTACAGGTGATAAACACAGAATTCAATATACTAGCTAGGTGTCATTGAGACTTAAGTACGATGCTTGGGTAGAATCTGGAAATATTTAATAAAGAAAAAACAGCAGCAGATTATGCTGGTAGAGCTTTTTATATTCAAACATCTTTTACATACATTATCATAACATTTCATCCTCAATAGTTTTTGGAGGAAATCAAAGAAGCATCATAATTTGCATTTTAAAGATGAGGGAAGTGAAGATGAGAGGAGCAGATTTTCCAAGGTCGTGAACTGGTAAGTGTCAGAATCCCCATCTGTTCCCACATAACAATCCAGAAGGCACATCCCTGATGGAGATCCATGATTTTCAGGAGACAGCATAGTGTCTGGTATTTGAGCACACCTTACTAGAGAGAACAGGCAAGTCGTTATTTAGAAGGGGTATACTAAAGATCCCTGTGAGGTATAAATTTTAACTTCTAGAATCTCCCATCTCACAAGCAGGGTGGGTGTGTTTTCTTAACACTAGTTACAAATTTGGCACAGATAAAACAAAACAGGACTAGGAAACTCCACTCAGTTATCATCTAGAAGTAGCAGAATGTGTGATAAATTCTTGGTTGCCTTATTGGCATTTATATCCTTAATTTATATGGAGGGAATTATGTTCAGAATTACTGATATAATCATAATTATGATGACCAGGTGACCTTGAAGGGAAGTGACATCATGGAGATCACATTAGCTGGGCAGAAATAAACCATGCCAGGGCAAATAGGTATTTTAGACTCAAGGATGTTCAAAGAAAAGACAGAAGACCATATTCTAGGAGCTCTACGAAGTTTTGGGATTAGACTCATATACTGTAAGATTAATTTATATGCTGTGTTGAATGACTGAGTGAATAACAGTGTTTCACTGCTTGACCAAATCCTCTTCATATACAAACTACTAGTCAGGGAAATGGAAGATATATCCTAGTTGGCTTACCCCCTTGTAGCTTTTTATATCACTAAAGGATCCTTGAATGATGGATGTTAACAGAATTTATTGTGGTGATCATTTCTCAATTAGTACATTTATCAAATCTTTATATTGTACACATTGAACTAATACAATAGTGTATTATGAGAGCTATACCTCAATAAATCTAGGGAAAAATAAGAACAACATGAAATAAAAATTATAAATTATATTTGAATACATTTTTGTACCCATCTCTAGTTGAGACAAATTCTAATTTGGAAGTATATTTTCCACAATCTGAAATTGAATGTAACAATTTGTGCAAAGTTTGCCATATTCCCAGGCCCATTTAACATCTGTCTTCCATCTGCTTTCAGCGAGTATCCATACTGTAGTATTAACTGCCCTTTTAAAGATAGCCACAATATAATTTCGTTAGTTGTTAAATATTTACCAATACAAATTTATCAGTAGATACAATTCTCTGGAAATAGTAGCTGGTTCCTTGGAAGACATTTGGTACAAAAGCTTAGCTAAGGGGAATGAATAATAATAATAACAACACTATTAATAAAGAATAAGAACATCTAACACGTATGGAACCATCAAAATACTAAGTGCTTTATATACATCAATTTGTTTAATTATTGCAATAGAAAAAATTATTACCTTTATTATACAGATTAAGAAACTATAGCTCTTTAAAGGTTAAATAAGTTGTTACAAATTACTGCTTGTAGGTGGTAGAGGCTCCAGGCTCTATACCACTTCTCTGGGTGGCCATTGGATGTCCATGGAAAGCACTCTGGTCTCTGGTTTTGGAGTCAAGATTCTATTATGTAACTAATCCTTGGAACATTATATTGACTGTTTTAATGGGTTTGTTTATTTGTTTGTTTGTTTGTTTTTTGAATCAGTAGATTTCAACAAAGTAGCTAGATATTTACTCTTCAAGTTGGAACGGAAGCTTGTATGAGTTCTTTGTCATTACTATAACAATTTACCACAACTGGTTAGCTTAAAACACAGAAATGTATTTTCTGACAGTTCTGGAAGCCTGAATCCAAAGTCAGTTTCAGTGAGCTGAAATGAAGGTGTCAGCATGACCATACTCCTTTTTGGAGTTCTGGGGAGAATGCCTTTCTTGCCAGCTTCTGGTGCCCGTTGGGATTCTCTGGCTTGTGGCTACCACTCTCCATTTTGTCTCCACGTTGCCTTCTCTGTCTGCCTTCCCCTGAATGTGACCATCTTCTCAAGATACATGTGGTCACGTTCAGGGCCCACTTAGATAATCCAGGATAATCTCCTCTCAAAATCCTTGACTTAATCACGTTTTTGCCATGTCCTTCAGGGCATGAACTATGTCTTGCTCTTATTGATGTCTCTTGTGTGATCCTAGCACAGGGTCTGGCACATAGAAAGCGTTTAATGAATGCTAATCTTTGTTGAATTGAGTCCATCTGTACTGTGAGGAGAAATATATGATGGGATCCTTTTCTACTGCTTATTTATTCTATTTTAACTGATTCTGTGGGGAAGCTAGTCTTGACTCGGTTATTTCCTCTTAATCTGAACACTACTGAAGTAGTAGATGTCAAACAAAACGTAGTTATTTAAGACCAAAGTGTTTACTCATTCTAATTCTTTTCTCCATGGTTCTCTGCTTTTCACACGGGTTGTTCCAGCTACTTGCAATATTGTGACTCTTTCCAAAAAAGACAGTGTGTGCATATACGTGTGTGTGTGTGTGTGCACATGTGGTATGTGCATGTGTGCATAAGAGGTATAGCAAGTACGTGTGGGTTTGTAAAAGGCCTCATGACAAATCTCATCTTTAATTACTTTCAATTTCTTTCTGATATGAAGAAGCACCAGGATGAGTAGGCTCTAGTGGCTGAGGTCCATTAATCATGTTGATAGAAAGGACATAACGCTACCCATGTGAGTTCTTTGAATTGTATTAATTACAGGAGCTATTGCTCTGTTCTAGCTCAAAACAAGAGCTCTGCTGTCATCTGCAATGCAAATTCAAATGCAGCCTCATCAGGTGCTTTTTTAGAGCTATTTATTGAGAGCATGTGCTATGGAAGCGTTGCAGAAGTTGATCAGTGGAAAGAGTTCTAGGATAAATTACTTTGGCTCAAAGAATATTAATATTGCTTATCTGGCTAGAGACATAATTGTGATGGTAATGATAGAATAAATCAAAGACAAAAGTAATCATTGCCTTAGATCTTTTATAATGGACTCGGTATGTTTTTTATTTGTTAAATTTGTGAATAGGCAGTATTCAGATAATCTGAGAGCAGAAACTTGGAGTCAATGCATATTTCAGAGTGATTTAAGTAGACTGATTTTCTTTTAAACACTTATATGTGTTTTAAGCGTAAAAGGATATTGATAAATTATGGTCAAACAACTTGATAAATTTTCACAAACAGAAAGTACCCATTCAGTTAGCTGAAGAAATATCAAGAGATTGAATCAGCATCCCAGAACAACCCATTCTTGGCCCTTTTTCTAGCCACTACCTCTCTCCTCTCAATAAGCATTGTCTTGAATTCTAAGCTTATAAATTTATTTGAGACTGACACTATTTTGGGGGTGGATAAATGTAGGCAAAGTAAACAGATGAAGTAAGTATTCAGTTTGCTTAGGACCTGACATCCCCTAAGAAATAAAAATAGCTTGTGAATTGTGAGCTGGTTTTGGTTTTGATGAAACAGGGAGAATATAAGGAGTTGGCAAAGAAGAAAAGAGATCTGAATAAAGGCAGCATAAAGTGATTTTTTTTAGAGGAAAGATTGAAAAACATATTTTTGTTAGTTTGGAAATCATTTTAGAAGCATATGGGGTCCTTTTGATAAACTACAGGTATTGCAAATGTGAATGTTGCTATGATCTGGTCAAGGTAGGTGCTCCAAAAAGCATTTAGGTTGTGTTGGTATTTTAATTGAAGTAAGAGAGTGTTTATGTTAAATAAGGCCATGAAAAAAAACAATTAGGGGTAGAGAGACAGAGTGTGCTCTTTGAATGACAAAGGTAGTTGACCTATGGAGATGGATGACATCTATTCTTGAACAGAGTGGGCCCTGGGGACCCTGGGTGTGAGTGGGAGAGAGGATGGGAACTTGCTCACAGGAGATAATAAAGAAGTTTCAGAGATAGGAAAGTGAATCATGCAACTCTGCATCCTGGATTCTGAAGTTTAACTATTTTGAGAAGTGAGCAGTGATAAAGACTAAAAAGTTCAGAATGGCAAGATCAAGAAGGATTTGAAACTCAGCATCATTGCCAGATAGAGTTTCTGTGGACTGGGGGAGGTGGCAGTGAGGATAGCATTGGCCAAGAAGACATCTTCATAGCAGATGTGAGGGAACCATTTGATCTTGCTGCCTACTACGCATAAAGTATATAAGGCAACTTATGTAGGTGAAATGTTGCATATGTTCACACCCTTTTCTTGTTAACCTAACAATCCCATTGCTCTTTTTCCTTTAGAAAACATACTCAGGACTTTTCAGTTATTGAGGAATAATTGGGAATAACTGGCAAATATGATTGGATATATTGAAAGTGTCCCATGTGATGATTTGATGCACACACACATTGTGGTAAGATTACCAAGATCAGGTAATTAACACGTCCATCACCTCACATAGTCAGCTCTTTGTGTGTGTGTGGGAGAACGTTTAAGGTCTATTTTTGGCAGCTTTCAAATATACAACACCATATTATTAACTATCATCACTCTACTGTACATAGATCTTCAGGATTTATTCTTCTTAGAACTGAAAATTCATGCCCTTTGATCAAGGTTACCTCTTCCTTCATGCTTAAGATTTTTAGAGCTACCTAGCAGCGGTATAATTATAAAATTAAACAGCAATATCTAGATTATTTTTGATAATTAAATGCTCATTTGAAGCATTCTTGGCATTTATTTTAATATAGTTTATTTAAGCCTTCTATAAAAGCAGTGTCAATTAATGTAGTTCTTAAAAGTACAATACACAGCCCATTGAAACTGCCCTATGGGACAAAAGAAACATTTCTATCGATGATTTAGTAAAAGCACCAGCATTGTCTGTATTTGGAGTCTCAGTATATGGGTGATAACTTGTCAGACATGTTCCCTTGTTAACTCCAGCTGATGCTTTCTTCCCTAACACCAGGAGAGAAAATTAGTGGGGAGAAATACAAGCAGCCTGATGTATGCTGCCCACCACCACAAAATGCCCTGCCAAGTCCACAATTAATAATAAACCCATTTGTTTTTAAATGATTATATTAGGGGCATCTGGATGGCTCAGTCTGTTAAGTGCTAGGGTCTTGGTTTTGGCTTAGGCCATGATCTCAGGCTCATGAGATGGAGCCCGGTGTCAGGCTCCACCCTCAGCTCAGAGTCTGCTTGAGATTCTTTTGCTTTCCCTTGCCCTCTGCCCCTCCCCCCACTCACATGCTCTCTCGCCTCTCAAATGAATAAATAAATAAATAAATAAAATATTTTTTAGAAAAGCTTTTTTACTGGTTGTGTGAAAAGCTATGTGAATATATATGGCTTTTCTATTCTCTGGTCTGAGTTATATGGGGTGGTTGCATTGGTTAGTAATAGGGTATCAATATGTCTAAGTTTCAAAGAGAAGGTGATGAGACCAAACACATTCTCATATTCAGATTTCCATCTGCATGTGGTTTGTCCTTTAGAATCAGTGGGAACATGGAGCTCATTTAAGCACAAAGGAAAAAAGATATGGCATAATGGGGTCCTATGTCTCAGAATCTACAATTCTGTATCTGACAATATTACCTTACTTGTTGAAATTTATCAACAAGTTATGGGGTGCCTGAATGGCTCAGTTTGTTAAGCATCTGCCTTCAGCTCAGGTCATCATCTTCAGGTCCTGGGATCAAGACCTACATTGAGCTCCCTGCTCAGCAGGGAGTCTGCTTCTCCTCTGTCTCTCTCCTCCACTCATGTGCTCTCTCTCTCTCAAATAAATAAATAAAATCTTTAAGAAAAAAAGAAATATATCAAAAAGTCACAAGTTCAAACAATCCAACATCAAATTTAATGGGTTAGATTAACTATAATGTTGAATCAACATTTCTGTATAACAGAAAATGCTTAAAGATCAACTTAACACATAGGAATACAAGCTATGTAGATAAAAATTTGAAATAGAAACTCTGCTTTAAAGCCAATTCTGACTATGACAAATGGGAGAGTAGTTACACTATCTTGTTTGCCACACAAACATTACCAAAAACACTTCTGAGCTCAGAGATTCAAACTCTTACTTGAAATTATAGTTTAGAGAAATGTAATTTCTTTTTTATATCAAGTAGTATATCAACTAAAGTTTGATCAGAGAAGTAGAACCACTAAGATATTTATGAGATATATATAATGTATTGATATATTCAGTATTATTATATAATACTTATAGTATAATATATGATATATAACATGTACTATATGACATACGATGTGTAATATATAATATCGTTCTTATATATAAACATAATTATTATATATAATCCATATCACATTGTTATATTACAATTATTAATATAGTTATATGTTATGTTTTATATTGATGTTATATATAATTATTAATATATTGATGTTATATATAATTATTAATATATTGATGTTATAACACAAATATGTTGTAAAATATACAGACATATATGTATATGAAAGGATTTAATGCAAGGATTTGACCTCATACAAGTCTAAGTTGTGGTAATACAGTCTGTGTAAAGCTATTGTCTTCATGCTTTATCTTATGCTGGAGCTGGCTTTTGCACAGCAGGCAATTAGGAAGGAAATGTGAATATAAAGTGGAAGACAGAGGGGAAAAACTGGAATCCATGTGAATGAGTGGAACCCTTGAGTGTGGGCTGGACCCTGGGTTTTGGTCTCTCAACACCTCTAACTTCATCCTTGTGGATATCCTGCAGGAGAAGACGGTACTCTGTCCTTCAGGAGAAGATGGTGCTCTGCCTTTTTTTTTTTTAAGATTTTATTTATTTATTTGACAGAGAGAGAGACAGCCAGCGAGAGAGGGAACACAGACAGGGGGAGTGGGAGAGGAAGAAGCAGGCTCTCAGTGGAGGAGCCTGATGTGGGGCTTAATCCCAGGACTCTGGGATCACGCCCTGAGCCGAAGGCAGACCCTTAACAACTAAACCACCCAGATGGTACAGTGGCACTCTGTCTTACAGAACTAAAATGCATACCTGGGTCAGGCCTTGGAGGAGCTCCAGGAAGGCCCAGGGCAGGGTGGAGCAACTGCAGACTCAGCTGTGCTCCATTCCAATGAGATGAGCAAGCAGACCAGCAAAAACACATGCAAGCCACAAAAATATCCAGGGCATATGTGGTTGCTCCATCACTTTTACCTTCCAAACCTTGCACAAAATATCTCTTTCGTTCCACCCTAATGGTAAAGACACTGGGGAGAGAATTGTGGGAAAAAAATAGTCTAGTCATGTTGACATGTTGCAAAGCCACCACAGTCCACCCCTTGTCAACTTGGCATGCACCTACACTCTTTAGCCACACTTGAAATCCAAGTAGTAGAGTCAAACCTCCACCTAACATACCACAGGCATCCCATGTGTGGTAGAAAATATACTGATCTTTTCCGCAAGGAGAGATGCAACGCCTCTTTACTATTTGCGGGTGATGCTCATTTTTGTAAGTCATACTCTTTGATATCCAGCAATACTGAAATATAAAGCCTAACTACTTTTAACACACTTCATGATAGATGGTAGGCAAACTGAAGAGCAGATGAAAAAATTTTGTTAATATCTACAAACATTGTTAATATTAAACTAAGAAAATGCTTATAACTAGTAAAGTTCTCATTTCTGCAACTGGTCATGTGGTTGTGGCTGGTTTGTATGACTTTCTTCCTCTACTACCCAACCCATGTTTCCTTTGTCTTCAGCAAGCTCTGGTTTCTTACCTGTAGGCTAACTCAGAACTTCTTTCTAAAGGGTATGGGACATTGATAGTCCTTAGTCCTTCCCATATTGGATTGCTGTAGTTTTTCATGAATTTAAGTCACAGGACATAGGAGTATTCCAGGGCTCCCAAGGGAATCTCCAGTATTTGTCAGAGCAATAGCTGCAGAGAAAGTGCCAGAGCTTGTGTTGATTCCCTTCAGCAGTGAAATCACATTTGGAAAAGCAGCTGAAATTGGAGTCATTAGCGGATTAAGGTGTCTTCTGCCCAGCCCCAATGGGTCACCACTCTGACATCTTTGAAGTCCTTGATGGTGATGTTAATCTCTGCAATTCTTTTGGGAATGTGGTATCACTTTTGACTAATTTAGGTAGTCAGAGGCCATCCCAGTGACTTCTAAGTATCCTTTTTTACCATAATGGCCCTCAGTTCCATAGGCAAGAAATTTGGGGGTGGTTTAGCTAGGCAGTTATGACTCTGGATCTTTCATTAGGTAATAATAGTCAAGATGTTGGTTAGGGCTTCAGTCACCTGAAGGCTCGACTGGGTTCAGGGGATGTACTCTAATCCAGATAGTGTGGTGATGGTGAAAAAATCAGCACAGATCAATTGAATGAATGGAGTCCAGAAATAGAGTGACATATATATGGTCAAATGATTTCTGACAAATTTGCCAATTCAGTCCAATGGGAAAAATAAATAGTATTGGAACAACTGGATATCAATATGAAAGAAAAATGAATATCAACCTTTTCCTTATACTGTACCTCCAAATTAACTCAAAATATCTTATAGATCTATACATAAAAGCCAAAACTATAAAGGCATAAAAAGAAATCATAATAATATTTGTAACCTTCTGATAGGCAAATATTTCTTAGGATACAAAAAGCATGAGCCATTAAAGAAAAATTGATCAATCAGATTTTATCAAAATCAAAAACACTTTTAAGAAAAGGGGAAAGCAAATCACAGAACGGAGAAAATATTTAAAATAGATATATCTAACAAAGATTTGCATCCAGAATTTATAAAGAACTAGTAAAAATCAAGAAGTCCAACAACCCTGTAAGAAGTGTAAAATATTTGAACAGATCCTTTACAGAAGAAGATGAATAGCAAATAAACTCATAAAAAATACTGAACATCGTTACTTATGAGGGAAATCTGAAGAAGATACCACTACCCATCCATTAGGATAAAAATCAGTTGCATTTCTATACACGAATAATGAGACTGAAGAAAGAGAAATTAGAAATCCATTCCATTTACAATAGCACCAAAAACCATACGTTTCCTTGGAATTAACTTAACCAGAGACATAAAGGATCTATATTCTAGAAACTATAAATCACTCTTGAAAGACATTGAGGAAGACATAAAAAGATGGAAAAATATTCCATGCTCATGGATTGGAAGAATTAACATAGTTAAAATGTCCATACTACCCAGAGCAATCTACACTTTCAATGCTATCCCGATCAAAATACCGAGGACATTTTTCAAAGAACTGGAACAAATAGTCCTTAAATTTGTATGGAACTGGAAAAGGCCCCGAATCGCCAAGGAACTGTTGAAAAGGAAAAACAAAGCTGGGGGCATCACAATGCCGATTTTGAGCTGTACTAANTATTCCATGCTCATGGATTGGAAGAATTAACATAGTTAAAATGTCCATACTACCCAGAGCAATCTACACTTTCAATGCTATCCCGATCAAAATACCGAGGACATTTTTCAAAGAACTGGAACAAATAGTCCTTAAATTTGTATGGAACCAGAAAAGGCCCCGAATCTCCAAGGAACTGTTGAAAAGGAAAAACAAAGCTGGGGGCATCACAATGCCGGATTTCGAGCTGTACTACAAAGCTGTGATCACAAAGACAGCATGGTACTGGCACAAAAACAGACACATCGACCAATGGAACAGAATAGAGAACCCAGAAATGGACCCTCGGCTCTTTGGGCAACTAATCTTTGATAAAGCAGGAAAAAACATCCGGTGGAAAAAAGACAGTCTCTTCAATAAATGGTGCTGGGAAAATTGGACAGCTACATGCAAAAGAATGAAACTTGACCACTCTCTCACACCATACACAAAAATAAACTCCAAATGGGTGAAAGACCTCGATGTGAGACAGGAATCCATCAAAATCCTAGAGGACAACATAGGCAACAACCTCTACCACATCGGCCAGAGCAACCTTTTTCACGACACATCTCCAAAGGCAAGAGAAATAAAAGATAAAATGAACTTATGGGACTTTATCAGGATAAAGAGCTTCTGCACAGCCAAGGAAACAGTCAAAAAAACTAAGAGACAGCCCACGGAATGGGAGAATATATTTGCAAAGGACACCACAGATAAAGGACTGGTATCCAAGATCTACAAAGAACTTCTCAAACTCAATACACGAGAAACAAATAAACAAATCATAAAATGGGCAGAAGATATGAACAGACACTTTTCCAATGAAGACATACAAATGGCTAACAGNCTTTTTCATGACACATCTCCAAAGGCAAGAGAAACAAAAGATAAAATGAACTTGTGGGACTTCATCAAAATAAAAACTTTCTGCACAGCCAAGGAAACAATCAAAAAAACTAAGCGGCAGCCCATGGAATGANAGTCAAAAAAACTAAGAGACAGCCCACGGAATGGGAGAATATATTTGCAAAGGACACCACAGATAAAGGACTGGTATCCAAGATCTACAAAGAACTTCTCAAACTCAATACACGAGAAACAAATAAACAAATCATAAAATGGGCAGAAGATATGAACAGACACTTTTCCAATGAAGACATACAAATGGCTAACAGACACATGAAAAAATGTTCAAAATCATTAGCCATCAGGGAAATTCAAATCAAAACCACACTGAGATACCACCTTACGCCAGTTAGAATGGCAAAGATAGACAAGGCAAGAAACAACAATTGTTGGAGAGGATGTGGAGAAAGGGGATCCCTCCTACATTGTTGGTGGGAATGCAAGTTGGTACAGCCACTCTGGAAAACAGTGTGGAGGTCCCTTAAAAAATGTTAAAAATTGAGCTACCCTATGACCCAGCCATTGCAATACTGGGTATTTACCCCAAAGATACAGACGTTGAAGAGAAGGGCCATATGCACCCCAATGTTCATAGCTGCATTGTCCACAATAGCCAAATCATGGAAGGAGCCGAGATGCCCTTCAACAGATGACTGGATTAAGAAGCTGTGGTCCATATATACAATGGAATATTACTCAGCTATCAGAAAGAACGAATTCTCAACATTTGCTGCAACATGGACGGCACTGGAGGAGATAATGCTAAGTGAAATAAGTCAAGCAGAAAAAGACAATTATCATATGATTTCTCTCATCTATGGAACATAAGAACGAGGAGGATCGGTAGGGGAAGAAAGGGATAAAGAAAAGGGGGGTAATCAGAAGGGGAATGAAACATGAGAGACTATGGACTATGAGAAACAAACTGAAGACTTCAGAGGGGAGGGGGTGGGGGAATGGGATAGACTGGTGATGGGTAGTTGGAGGGCACATATTGCATGGTGCACTGGGTGTTAATACGCAACTAATGAATCATCGAACTTTACATCAAAAACCAGGGATGTACTGTATGGTGACTAACATAATGTAATAAAAAAATTTTTTTTTAAAAAAAGTAGCCAAAAAAAAATAGAAAGACAAACAATATCAGTGCTAGTGTTTAGGTGGTACAGCTAGAACTCAGATACCGGTGGGAATGAAAAATGCTATAATCACTTTGAAAATAATTTGGCAATTTCATAAAATCAAACATATACTGATGATATGACCCAGTCTTTTCATGTATTTACTATGTGTTTATTCAAGAGAAATAAAAATACAGGTCCACACAAAAAGCTTTCATGCCAATGTTTACAGCTACTTTACTTGTAATAGCCCCAAATTGGAAACTAACTCAATGTCCATCAACAGGTGAACAGATAAACAAAATCTATATCCATACAATGAAATACGACTCTCCAATAAAAAGGAATATATTTCTGATACAGCAACAACATGGAACAATCTCAGAATCATTATGCTGAGTGAAAGAAGCAGATAGAAAGAGTGTGCACTATATGATTCCCTTTACATAAAATTCTAGAACATGCAAACTGATGGTGACAAAAAGCAGATAACTAGTTGCCTAGTGCCTGGGACTAAAGGAGGGCTGGGCCGGAAGGGGCATGAGGCACTGTTCTGTCTTGATTTTGGCAGTGATTTCACCATATACACATTTCTCAAAACCCATGCAATTTATTGTAAACAAGTTATACCCTCAATAAAGCTGATTTACAAAAGGAACTAGAACAAGGAACCCATTCCTACACGTTTACCCAAATTCTGAGAATTCTTGAAGAAGCCACGCTCAATGTCACTAACAGAATTCACTTTGTACCTGAACTTTGGTGGCTGTAAGCCCACCTGGTAGACCTCAGCTCCCCTGTGCACCAGAGGAAAAAATGTAGATATAATAAGTGTACTGTATTGTCTTTTTATTCACAACACTGGGAGGTGGGCCTTAAACTACTACATTTAGGTGAAGCTTTTTAATATACGGAATTGGTTTTTCTTCCATAGTTCCCATGTATATATTTCCTCGGCTAATATCAGAATGTGGTGTGGTGTGTGTCTGTGTTGTGTAGTTTCTTTCAGGGTGCCTGTGGGAGGGTAGTGTTTATGTGGTAGAGATGATCTGACACGTGAGCTAGCTTAGCTTGTGAAAATCAACCTTCCTGCAAAGAGAGCACGATGTAATTTGTTTAAATACAGTAAAAGTTAGGGAGAAACGAACGCAAACGGGTCAGGTGCCATGGTTTCTCATTTGCGAAGGAGCGCACTGCGGAGCAGAAACTACTAAACTCAATCCTCTCTAAAAGGAGAGAGAAAGGAAGAGTAATAGGGGGGAAAGAGGTGGTAAAAACCAGCAAATCATTATGGGCACCAAGCCCCAGAGGGCTAGCTCAGCGGGAGGAAATGCACCGCGGGGGTGAGTGAGAGGGGAGGGGAGTGAGTGGTAACATGGCCCACGGGAGACATCCCCAGGGTGAGTTTCCCACACGAATCAGACTCTCTCTAGGTTTCCGTCCCGGCCTCGTTCATAGATCAGTCTTCAAACTGAAACAGGCAGCCATTGCCAATCTCAGGTCCCTTATTATTTTTCTATTCCTCACATCTTGTCATATTGATGGTTATTTGTTCTGTATCTGCCTTTACCCACGGAGTTTCATCTCCTTGAGGGCAGGGATGGAGGCTTACTTTTTTTTTTCTTAAATCACTGTACACATTGTCTGCCTGTGTGCCTAGCACACAGGAAGCCCTCAGTAAGTCTCTTGAGTGGATGAATGATTAGTGTTTTATATATCAACATGTATGTGTATATATATATATATATATATGTATATATTATACATAATATATATCTGATTTATACTCTATTATTGGTCTGTTTTGAATAACTGTTTTTGTGCAACTGCTTTATGTTTATGCAATACATACTTTTACTAAAGATGTGGATTTTCCTACTTATTAATAGAGGTAATTATTCTTAGAGCATTATTTTTTCAAGAGAAAATTAATTGGCTTCCTGTTTTGTAGCATTTACCTCCATGCTTATTTAAATGAGCTTGATCATTTTTATAGATCATTCCCACTTCCTTCAAATACAGCAGAGCACTTTTTCATCATTGTATTTTCTGATAATTTGAAGTTAGCCTAAAATTAAGCTGTCAAGAAATCAAATGACACGACAATCTTAAAGTTATCATTGAACAAAAACGATTGCCTCAAATTCATCTGTCTTTGGTTCCTGACTTGCCAATTGATATTTCAGAATGAATTATTCCTTTAATTATCCAAATTTAAAGTCCAGTCATGAGAAAATTTTAATGTCAATTGTCATATTTAATTCTCCCTAAAACAAAAGCGAATACTTTTCAGCTTTTTTGAAGTCAAAGGATCTTCCAGAAAAATTAATAGCTGTCAAAAATGAATGTTTCTTTAAAAACAGCTATTATTTATAACAGTGCCAAAGACAGTTGTCTCATTTCTTCCCTGAGTTATTTCAAGATACAGGAATGATAGATAACAGATGAAATGACAAAGAATACAATTAAAATCCTAACCTGTTCCAACTGGTAAATTCTAACAAAAAGCACCATTTTCTTTTTTATCTGCATCTAAAAAGCCCTCATTTTACCTCAAATTACTTTAGTGATTTCTTCATCTAATTGAGACTAAATGAAGGATATTGCCTCACAAAATTATTTTGAAGTCTTAGATTAGATTCTCTGATGTCCTGTTTATGTAGAATACTTGTGATATTTATCCAGGACTGAAAGCTCTTTGAAAGAAAGCTAAAACATCACTTAACCACAATATAAGCAATTGAAGCAATATAATATAAGTAATCAATATAAGTCATCGATTAGGACTAAAACAGGTTTTTCTCAATTGCATTAACACCTTTCATACCTGCCCCAATATGCCTGTTTTGTACACTTACAGCCAATCCACTATTTGACATACACATGTTAAGGCCTTACAAGTATATTAGACTCAATGTATCTTTTAAAATTCTCTGTCTCCCAGTCTGTTCCTTTCAAGTTAGCCACCCTCCTACCAGCAAATAGCAACCCTATGTATCAAGTTTTTCAGGCCAGAAATCTTGGAGACATCTCTGATTCCTCTTACCCTTCTCCTTGCTATGTCTCTGCCACAACCAACAGGTAACAATGTTTCGCACTGGCCTCTTCTCTTGGTGCATGGCCAGCTCCTAATCCAGGCCTCTGGGGCAACTCACCTGGGTGCTAAATCCTGACTTTTGGGGCTTTCACAAGCCATCTTTACACAGCTTTTTTACTTAAAAAAGTAAATCACGTCATATTGCTCCTCCATTTAAAACCTCTGTGTGGATATCCTTTGCTCTTGAAAAAAATTCAAACATTTTATGAGTCTATACTGTCCTGCATGATTTAGCTTTTACTTACCCATCCATTTTCTCTTGTACCCTTTTACCCCTTGTTCACACTGCCCTCTAATCAGCTGCTCAAAAACAGCTGTGTTCACCTGTGAGGCCTTTGCACTCATTCTTTCTTTTGCCCCAAGTACCCTTCCTGGACTCTGTACAACTAGGTCTTCTTCTTGTGTGTCAGATTTAACCGGAAGTAAGACAGACAAGTAAGATGAGCAATTGAACAGGAACTAACAAGGGCAAAGACTATGTGCCAGTCATTCTGCTAGCACTCAGGAGCTGTGTAGATCTCTCTGTATCTATATTTATCATGTATATGTGAATCTGTATCATCTGTATCTACATAGCATCATACTTTATAACTCCATATTCTATTAAATAATGTAGGAATAAAGATCAATATACCCATCGTCAAAATACTTTTTAGACCACATTTGAAGCATAAGTCTTTTCTTAAGTTTGATTAAAACAAAATACTCACTGAACTAGGAAAATGTGAATGGCCTAGAGAAGAGAAATTTTGTCGCAGTAAGTACAAGACATTGCCTCTGGATAATTTGAAAGTCCAAGGTAGAAGGAGCATCACAGATGGATTTTACCCACTCATTCTTTCAACAGATACAGCATTTACACATTTATAATATATAATGCTATGTATCTGTTTAGTATAATTTGCTTATGAAAATTTCTCAATAATCTAGGCATGTTGTTAGTTTTGATACTTAGATTTTTGATGATTTTTTCAATAAAACTATCTGTGGGGGGCACCTGGGTGGCTCAGTCTGGTAGGCATCTGCCTGTGGCTCAGGTCATGATCCCGGTGCCCTGGGATTGAACCCCACATCAGGCTCCCTGTTCTATGGAGAGCTGACTTCTCCCCTCCCTCCCCCCATCACTTCCCCTACTTGTGCTCTCTCTTTCTCTCTCAAATAAAGAAAATCTTTAAAAATAAATAAATAAAAATATCTGTGAATAAATATTTAATCTCATTTGTACAAGATAAATGATAGGCATTTTAAAATAAAACGCTGGATATTATGCAATTAGTACATGGAATTAAAGTAGTGGTTGATTTTAAAGTTAAATTTATGCCTTAAAATAATCTGTGTAAGCTGTATATCTACATGTAGTAAATTTTAAACACTTACTGATCACTTAGATAAATTTTGTATAAATTGTCCCTGCCTATTATTAAATTAATTTAATAAACATTGGTCAGGTGTGTATGAATTGCTTCAGGAAAACTTAATTTTATGTATTACTGTAAATGGCTTCCAAATAAGATTTTGGAACACTGTGTTTATCAAATTATATTCATTACTCTTAGAGGAAAAAGATTCTTTTCCTGACGTGAATTTCCAAATAATAATTAGAAGAGATTTTATTACGAACTTAATAAATGTTAAATTATGCATCATTTCAGAGCCAAAGTTAAGGCCATGTTCAGAGAAATCTTTTCTTCCTAAGACTATAGGCTGCCATCCTACTAAGGATGGTGGAATAAAAATACCTCTATGTCTCTTAATCATGAAAACAAACCCAGTGATTCTCCAGTCATTACCAAGTGCAGAAGTAAAGCAGGAAGAAGCAGCAAGAGGAAGAGACCTTTGAAGTACGTGGTTACACTGTGCTGTGAAACGAATCACCCCTTGTTTGTAACATGGAGATCAGAGAGTATTCTATGGTTATTGGAGCATTCTTAATCTGGCAAAAGATCTGGGTCTAAAAAGGGAGATGGATAGACACACTGTTTTTGTTTTTGTTGTTTTCCAAAATGTAGTAGCCTTTGAAAGTGAGAAACGAATAGCAAAATATTTTAATAACAAATAATCTAGTAGCTTCAGATCTTGTCAACTGACAAAAGGCTCTGTTTCCACTTATAGACACACATGTGCATGTTGGCACACTCTAGAAGTTCAGGAAAACAAATTTTGCAAAGAAATGATCAACAGGTAAGTATCAAGGTCAAACCTTATATGAAATTACTAAAAGAAAAGAAGAGAATAAGGAGCAGAATAATTCCTTACATGTCAGATAATCACACCTACAAAGCTATTCAAAGCTGAAATTTACTGTGGCAAAATGAGCTGTAAGACAGTGCTCTGTTTTTATGTGAGGATTAGGGGATCATTGCTAACCCACCTCTTATTTTGACTCAACCAATTTCATGTATTTGAGTCTGAATCTTGGTAGACCCTGGTTCTTATAACAACTTCAATTATTTCTCAAGATGCTCAGATACAAGTAACATAAATACCATTCAAATGAAATTTCTTTAAGAAAAAGGTTATATCTTGACTTAGATAACTTAGAAGAAAGCAATAGATCTGATAGTTTCACACATGGTTTGAACCAGAAGGTCAAATGATGATATCTTGTCAAGGCAGCAGTTTTTCTATCTTTTGTTCTTACATCTGCCATGTTAGGTGCTCTATAAGGCCAGCTCCTTCCATGTAGTGGGTAAGAAGTCCATCGATAACTACAGTATTAGTATTTCCCCATCAGTGAAACCCCAGATAAATGTATGCATCTTTTTTTTAATGGCTCCAGTCAAGATTCTGGTGACTCTGATAAGCCTAGCTTGGATGATGTAACTACCCTTGATTCAATTACTAGAGACCCAATTACTATGTATTATCTGATTCAATTAGTACTGGCCAAGCCTAGATACCCAGCCACATGTGGACCTGGGATATGGTGTTGTCAGTTTCAACTGGATTACACGGACCAGGAGTGAAGATGAGTTGGATTTTAAAGGAGAATGAGAAATTTTATTCCCAGAATAAGGAAGAAAAGATGGTGGAGAATGGAGCATACACAAGATTTCCTCTATAACACACCATGATGAAAGGAACATAAGCACAATTTTTGCAAATTTTTACAGTTTTACAAATTTTCATAAGGTTATTTTTTGTAGTTTGGAGAGCCCAAGTGGGATTTCTGCTTCTATACAGATGGTCAACAACAACAAAACTGTGATGAAGAGAAACGTATGACAAGGTGTCAGTCTCCATACCAGTTGGTCCTATTTTATCAATACTATTTTTTTATTTAAATTTAAAGTTTTTAAATTCAAATTGTTAATTTTTCTGTTTACAATACAACATGAAACACACATCAGGTAATCATGTGATAAACTTGATCTAGTTAGACACATGCAATGGATTTCTATATTAACAAAAATATTGCTTTTTTTTAAGCTGGAGCTCACTTATGAGTATTTATTAATTAATCCAAATTTCCATTTAATTGCCACATTCTCACATAGCTTCCTGCTCTATACATGTTATTCCATACCTCCATTAGGGATGACTCCTAGGTATTTCAGGAAACCTGTGGCTGAGTAGAAGAGGCAAAACATGAGCTCATCTTAAAAACTCCCATTTCTCTTCTGTGGTCCTTGTAGGAGCACGCAGTTTATCTTTTAGGCATTTTAATTACAATGGCCAAGTTTCCTAGACTAATAATTTAATTCCCAGGTACCTTTCTCCTGCAACAGATCTATTTAAAAACAAGCAGCAAAGAAGGAGAATATTTCAAGTTTTAGAAGACAATTATGATAGCATTTTATCTTTCTTGAAATGCATAACCTGAAATTTAATCCATGTCTGAGTTATGGTTAGACCCTAAGACTCCAAGGGATATTTTGGGTTGGAAAATTGCAATAATTTGTGGGCATTCCTAGAATAGCTCACTCCTGTTGATAGTTTGAGATTAGAATTAGAAATACTCTGGGATGAAACTGCTGGACATCCTCAGGATATCCAATGAAAATCATGGAGTCATTTAAAGATAACTTTATGAAGTTGTTGAAACCTACATGGGTTGTTAAAATATCTTTGCCCTGTAAGTTAATAGAAGGGGTCCAGGGTCAGAGTTAGGAAGCCAGGGTTCATAGGTTCATATTTACCATTTTAATTGACTACAGTTTGATGTTCAGTTCTCCAGCGTGCATATCTAATACAGGATTAAAATATTAACTGTTTCTAACTCTTTCCCAGTGAGGACAAAAGAGATACTTTTTAATACAGCACTATATACTATATATACAAAAGCTCCAAAGAGGAGAAATCATGTAACTCGAAGTCAACCCAGTAGCCCATGACTTCTGAGATTTACTTTTACTCAAAGTTTTACTTCGTGATTGACGAAGATGCCAGGACAGATCTTTCTACCTTTTTTCCTTCTTCTTCTTTTTTTAATTCCTATAAAGGCTACCTCATTCAAAAAAATCATGTCCCTTTTAATCTCCCAAAGATAGTTACATGGCTGTGTAAGTTATCCTTTACCTACTAGTCAGGAGGAAAAAAAATGAATTTTCCTAATTCAAAAACAGGTTCTGTACACCTTGAGTTAATGATTTTATATCTGTCCTAGTGGTTACTGCTCACATAATCTGTATTTGTCTATCCCATAGAAGGAAAGAAATTTTTCTTCTCATTCCTTAATCATTCATCAACAGCACTAGTTAGAAGAATGATGTCCTGGATTGAAAAGACCAGCTCGTTCTTTGTCTCCATGTTCCTCTACTCCAATTATATTCCACTCTACCATTTTTTATAAGAATTTGATGATAATGATGATTGTGATCATAATTTTCCTCCAGATCTTGTGTCTTTAATGGCAAACATCAGCTAAACTGAAAGTTTAGGGATTCTGAGTTTTCCACCAACCTCACTGCATTTTTTTTTTTTTTTTGCTGTAAAGAGGACTGAGTTTCAGTGCTGAGATAGCTATTCGAAGAAATAACAGATCAGAATGCTCAGGGATGGCTATTGATATGTGACATACTCAAAATCTTCCTAGAGGTATGGACTATTTGAAAAATATAATGTACAAGCTTAATTTATTGTATATATCTAGGACCATGCACCTCACAATATGAAAACACACACTTCTCAAGAACATATGAACATATAATAAAAATTACAATATAACAAGTTCACAATGCAAATCACAACAGATTGTTTTAAAAATCAGTGCCATACATTGTGTTATTTTAACTACAGAAAAATTTAAATTATTAATCAAGAACCAAGGGATAAGTAAAAAGCTCCATACATTTTGAAATTAAGAATTATACATTTATATAATTGTGACCGAAAGAAGAAATTGTAATTGAAAGTTAAAATACCAAGGACTGAACCATAAAGGTAATATTTCATAAAACTGTGGAATGTGCAAATACATACTTAAAGGGAAATTTATAGGCTTAAATTTTATATAATAAGAGAAAGAGAAAAAAAAGAAAGGTCACAGAACTTAATAGATACAAAGAAAGTAGAAGGAACAAATTAACATTTAATAGTGAGAACCAATAAGGCCATAAGTTGGTACTTTGAAAATATAAATATACTTTGAAAATATTGATGTTAATCAGGAAAATAAGAAGAAAGAAGGCATAAATTAACACGAGGAATAAAATAGCCAAAGTTAAAAACAATGCTAATATTATAGCTCTGCCAATAAATTTGAAAACTTAGGCCAGTGTTTCTCTACCTCAGCCCTATTGACATTTCAGCTGAATAATTCTTTGGGGTGTGTGTGTGAGAGAGAGAGAGAGTGTGTAGGGGGAGTGGCTGTGTGCATTGTAAGGTAATTAGCAGCATCCCTGGCCTCTTCCCACTAGTCGCCAGCAGCACCTCATCCTCCCCACAGTTATGACAGCCAAAATTGTTTAGAGATATTGTCAATGTTCATGAGGGCAATCACCCCTGGTTGGCAACCATTAACTTAGACGAAACGGACAAATTCTTAGAAAAATGTAAGTAATCAAACTCTGTTAAAAAGAAATAGAGGGGCGCCTGGTTGGCTCAGTCGTTAAGCGTCTGCCTTTGGCTCAGGGTGTGATTCCGGGGTCCTGGGATCGAGCCCCACATCAGGCTCCTCCACTGGGAGCCTGCTTCTTCCTCTCCCATTCCCCCTGCTTGTGTTCCTTCTCTCACTGGTTGTCTCTCTCTCTCTGTTAAATAAATAAAATCTTGAAAAAAAAAAGAAATAGAAAATCTGAACACCACACTCAAATAACCATGAAAGAATTTAAGTTAGTGTTTAGAAATCTTCCTAGGAAGGAAACATCACAGCTGGAGCTTCATTTTCAAGGAATATACAAATCTTCCCAGACTACAGATAACAAAGGACTATTTCCATATTTTTTTCCCATGAAGTTAGTATAACCTCAAGAAGACCAGCATATGGGCGCCTGGGTGGCTCAGTTGGTTATGAACCTAGAGTCCCTGGATGGAGTCCTGCATCGGGCCCCCTGCTCAGCAGGGAGTCTGCTTCTCCCTCTGACCCTCCCCCTCTCATGCTCGCTCTTTCTCTCTCTCATACTCTCTCTCTCCAATAAATAAATGAAATCTTAAAAAAAAAAAACAGCATGTGCCGGCTGGAAAAAATTTTTTATATATATACATACATACATATATATATAAAAGAATGAATAAATGTCACTATTTGCAGATCATCCAGCTATCTACTAGGGCCTCAGAATAATCTGTAAATAAATTATTAGAAATAACAAGTTAATTCTCTGCCTATGAAATAAAATTATGCAAATCAATTGTATTCATATACATCAGTAAAAATCAACTAGGAATATGATATGCTAGCAGTAAAAAAATAACATTTACAATAACAGCAGAAAATAAAAGGTGCAACTGAAAAAATGTACTAAAATTGCATTAAGACATATATGGGGAGAATTATAAACTCTGTTAGAAGATACTAAAATGACATGATGAAAGAGATGTACCATGGTGCTACTATGGAGACTCAGTATGATTAAGATATTCCCACATTTTTCTACATATTCAAGCATCAGAATTTCAACAGGGCTTGATCCTAAAATTTATAAGAAAGAGCAATTGCCCAAGAAGAGCCAAGATACATTTGGTAAAGAATAATACGGGGGAATTTCCCTACCGGTTATCAAGAACTGTTATAGAGTCACCACCATGAGGACAACCTGTCTTGGCACCAGGGTCAACAGACTGAAAATGCTACAGAATCGAGGGCCAACACCCATGGATATAAGGGAACCTGATCTGTCAAAGGTGGGTGGCATTGCTAATGCATACAGAAAAAAATGAAATTGGTTTGATGGCTCACACCATACACAGAAAATTTCTGATGTTTTAATCACCAAATGTACAAAGGAGATTTTAATTTTTTTTAGAAATTAAAGAGATCTTTATGACATCAGTAGGAAAGATTTTTAAGTTAAGACAAAAAATTGCTAACCATAAAAGAAAATATTGACACATCTGATTACATTAAAATTACTGGCTTTTGTTCATCAAAACACAACAAATCAAGATCGACAAGTTACACATGTTGGAAGATATTTTGAACACGCAACCAGTAAAGGATCACTATTCAGAATATATAAAGAACATACATAAATCAATACTTTAAAAAACCAATAGCCTTACAGAAAAAAAGGGGGAAAAAAACATAAACAGGCATTTTATAGAAAAGGAAATATAAGTGGATAAAAATACATGAAAATATGCCTAGTTTCATTAGGAAATAGCAAAATAAAAATTTAAACCATAATGAGATACTTTTTCACACTAAATTGCTTAAAATTAAGGTTTTTGCTAAATCATGAGTTGTTAATGACATATTAACAACAGGAAGTCTTATGCACTACCAATGGGAGTGCAAATTGGTTTACCACTTTGGAAAACAATATGGCACCATCTTGTAAAGATGGTTTTTAAAATATTCTATTTTATGAACTGAGGGTTGGATTCATTGATATTTATATCCCATAGCTTATGAATATGTTAGAAACAGTTTTGTATATATTGTGTATTATTTTGTAATTCTTAAATAAATTATGAGCTTGCAAGCACAAAATGGTTCCCTTTTTCAAAGCAAACGCACTGCGGTTTACTGAATATTGCTTAAGTCATGAAAACTCCAGCTTGAAATGAATATGGGAAGAAGGTGAAAGGAAGAAATGAGAGATGTCTAAAGAAAGTTTAGGGACCTGATTTAGCTCTTTATAACCAGAAAGCCTATCCCAATAGTTTGAATGGTTAGGAGCCTGCAAAGCGCATCACACAAGTAGGAGCCTGAAGATCTGTTAAGTGATGCTTACATTATCTATGGCCAGTCCCCCAGTAGGTCTCAGGCAGACAAATGAGATCTTATCTGAAGAATAAGCAAATTCTGCTTCTATAACACACTGATTGAAAAGAAAATGAAGTCAGCAGAGTTGTACGATTGAGCAAGCTTCTCAGCCTTTCTGTGAAAATGGAACTCAGGACATTTCATTACACCCACCACTGAAATTGAAAATGCCTTGGGCCCCACAGAGATCCAAGTTCCTTAGTCTGAATGAACAATGGTAACAGTGCACAGTGTGTGTGAGTGGGGAAGTGGGTGTGGGGGACAGAGTATTTTCTAAGCTCAAAACCGTGTAATAAATAAATAAGTGGAATATTGGTCCCTGGTTCTACGATTCCTTCCTAAGATCTCTCATTCATAGAAATATTTGCTATTTTTTATTTGATACTCAGACATATAAGGGCCATTCCACATGCCTGTTAGCCATTTTCTTGGACTTCATTCCCTGGTTAAAGAAAAAGGCTTTTGGATTTTGATTTTGTTCCTTTCCTATTGAGTGATCTTTGGGGAACGTTTGTACCTCAGAAGTAGAACAGTGAGAATAATACCTGAGTCATCAGATTTTGTGAAGATAAATTACCACACCAAGAGTACTTGCCTCAGTGTTTAGCACACCGTAGGCACTCAATAAGTGCACATTCTTGTCTTCCTCTAAAATTTCAAGTCCAGCGCAGAGCTAATCATAGCCCGGGAGGTGTGCAAAGCACGGCTACGATTCCCTGTAACCTGTGCCCTTGTTTTGCTCGCTGAGCTAAAGATAGCCAGGGCTGCAAAGACCCACTGCAGAAAGCTCAGCCCCGGGGGAAGCAGACAGAACAGAATCCACTGTACCTCCCTCTATGGAAAAAGCTTCCCGTATCTCAGGGCAGGTAACAAAACACCTGTATCTACTCACCTCCATGTGATCTGAGAATTCTGCCTGAGCAGTAAGGAGGTGATTTAAAACAGCTCTGAAATACACCTGTCTGCTGTGCTGTCTTTTTACTGGGACAACATTTCAGTTCATTTCTCCAGAGTCACTAACAGCTATCTAACTGATAGCTTTACTCTGATTGAGGGCTGAATTCAATTTTTTCCCCTTATGAAATACTCCCACTTTCTCACTTGTCACATAAAATTAATTTCAACTGTCTTTTAACATTTGACAATGGCTGTATATCTCCCCACTTGTTTATTCAGTACAACTCAGGTTGAATTCCTCTAAGAGTAGACGAGGTTGAAGTTTCTTTTTTCTTTAAAAAGGCCAAAAAAATGAAGTTCATTTATTCATCTGAGCCTTCTGAGAAAATTATTCCTGGAAAAAAATTAAAGAAGGGTTTTTACTGTCCCAGTTTTCAAAAGTACTTAGGAAGCAGACATTTGTCAGTGTTTGAGGATTCTAGACTTCATATGTGGAAATAGACTTTCAGAATAAGCTAAGCATTTTTCCCAGAGGAAATTTGATGCCATGATTTCCTAAGTAAGCTGACTTCCCTCTAATGTGCCTCAAATGGAGGGAAAAAAGCTTAGAATAATAAAAAGAGAAAATTTGAATGGACTGAACCCAGGGAGAAGAAAATTTCACCCATCCTTTTACATGCAGATAAGTATCATTATTTTAACTGATAGTGGAGAGCAAAAAGCAAGAAATAATCATGCAGAAATCCCATGCCCAAGCTCCCAGGTAAGGCAACATTTTCTCCAAATGGTTAAAGACTTGAACATTTGCATATATATTTTCCATGTCTGTAATTTTGGCCCCTTGTATAAGGACAGAGCCTAAAGGTATATTATCAGATCATTGTTTCAGAGGTTCCCTAGAGAAACCTCATAGAACTTAGCATCGAATAAAAATTAAGTTAAAAATATTTTTTCCATGGGATAATAAAAAGACTTTTCTGCAGAAATTTAAGACATAGTAATCTGAGACAATATAGGTGCCATTATAAGATTTGAGGAACTATGTTTGATGGTATTATTTCTTAGTTCTGTTGATCAGGACTTCAGCTTTTAGATAACATCTCTATTTGAACACAGCTTCAAAGTAATTTACCATTGAAGATGGCAAAGGTCCATTACTTTCATTTCCATTAAACACAGAAGACTTGTTATGATTATTTTTTGGCAGAGCAAAAATAACATGTAAATCTCTTTTAAATGCAAGGGGTGCTTGTCTGTGATTGCCAACACATTAGTCGGAGGATGTAGTCTGGCCAGTGTTGGTTTCCAGCCCCTATGGCTTGGTCTGCAGAGTGATGACAACATTATACCCACTTGCACATGGGTTGTGAACCACTAGAGTGTCCCACCTAACTATTCTTCGTGTAGCATTCTTGTTTATTTTAAGAACCAGGCAAACCATATGGTCTGCTTGTAGATATCAATAATCTTTTTTTTCTTTTTTTACTAAAATAAACTGAAATTCACGAAATCAAATTATGTGATCCAGAGGACTGTGGGAAGTCTTGTTGGCTGGTAGATGGGATGTACAGTGGATGGGATGCACAGAATGGGCTGGATTTATGTCTTTACCTTAGGCTTATCACTAAAGAGTATTTTGTAATCTTAATAGTGTGAAAAATTTCTGTAAAAATTTAACAATAAACTTAATTAAAATTTGATTTATACTGCCTAACTGCAAGATGTTGGTAATTTAACCTATAATTCATACTTAATGAATTTTCAGAATTATTGCCACTTAGAAAATTGCTAATATTAAAGTCCCACACATAGAGAGTAGTTTTAACACAATTGCATTAAAGAGGTTTCTGCTATCTACTTTTAGTAAATATTTCCACTTAAATATCATTATTTATTAATATTTTGTTACTTCCAGTATATATTATTGGTTTATTTTTATTTTATAGGTTTCATGTCCCACAAAAATGTTTACTAATTTGGAAAAAAAATGACATTTCTTCATGTTGGCATATCCAACGTAGAAGTTATCTAATGCCTTAGAACCAAGTCACTTTTGTTTGTCAAATTTGCCGCTTATTTTATTCAAAATTATTTACATTCTTAAAATATAATTTTTATCAGAAGCATCTATTTCCATTCTCGGCTAGTAATAACCACTTTGGGGATGTAAACGTTTCTGGTGACTCCCTGTTATATTCCCTCTGTCCCTGTGGAGCAGGTTAGAATATTCAGGAAGGACCAAGAAAGAATGGTCCAGACCATAGGCTGCAGTCTGCCACCACTGCTCTACCTGAGGTGGTCTGTGCAGTCTTAATGTCCCAGAAGCCCCTATGTACATCTGCAACTTGATCTGTTCAAATATGGGTCAAAACTCTCTCCTCCTGGTATTATCTTTGGGGCACACACCTCTTTCCAGGCTTTACCCCAAAACGGTTGGCTAGACTATTGATGTTACACCTTCAATTTACTATCTGCCTCATTTACATGTAATCTTTTTCTTTTTAATAGTTTTAGCAGATGAAAAAGCAAGTTTAAGGCAACCAAGGAGGTCTGGGCATGTGTAGCTTACTTTTACCTGGACCCCCTGCTTTAATGGGTGAAATCCCAAATGTAACTTGGATCACCCCACCTTTGTGACTGAAAGCATATTCTTTCTTCCACCTTTTCATTTTCCATTTTCCCCAAGGTCTTGCTGTCCTATATATATTTCTTTAATGTATTAATAATTCGTTTTATTTCTACTGTCTATCTATATCAGTGTTTTTCCCCCACCTTTTCAATAGGTTCTCCCTTGAAACCTCTCTGGAAGCCACGGGAGTTTCTCTGTAGTTAGAGGACCATTTCCAAGTGACTCACGGTACCACACACTCTATTTTAAGGCAGGGTGGGCTGGGCCATGTCGGGGTAGGACGGGGCAGGCTGCTGGAAGGAAGAAAAGAGCTCCAGTTGCTAAGCAACCATGAGCACACGCCGAAGTTCTCAGATTCCAACCCACGTGACATGTGACCAGAGACTAGGAGTGTAGTCAAGCATAATGACAATGATTTATTAGCTTAAAAAACAAAACAACACTGTAATGCTTCTGGTAAGAAATAGCATGTTCTTTCCTCTATTCTTTTCTCTGAAGCCCACAGTTATCAACAAAGAGAACAGGAACTACAAAACTTACATCTTCAATGAAATCAGGAATTGGCTAAAACTCCAAAAGACGGCTTTTGAAGAGTATGGCCAAGTGTGGAAGAGCCTTGGGCCAAATGGAGAGCAAGCACCCAGAGCCAGAGCTTGCAGTTCCAGATTTTATCTAGATGCCGTTGCTACTATTTGAAGACGGCAGACAGGCCAAGGGAAAATCTAGGAACCCCTTCAGGTGGCGGGAGCAGGGAAGACAGAGTTCCATACTGCAGAAAAGTGAAGAGGGAAGTCCAGAAGAAAGAATGACTTATTTTCATAACTTTCTGCCAACCAGTCTCCTTCTAATGAGAAATAATTTGGAGATAAGTAAGATAGAGGAAGGGAAAGAAAAAACACTGAAGTTTGCTACATATATACATCTCTCTATACATACTGGGAGCCACGGAGACTTCTCTGATAGGCTCAGCCCAAAGTGGGCAACATAACAGTCTTGAAGACAGACATACGGAGTAAGAGGATATAGCAGATATTCATTGGGGCACACAAAAAATGGAATATTTTCAGATCCTTTCCTCACCCCCATGTCCCGTCCCCTCCATTCAGACCTCCCCCACCCTAGGCTCAAGGGACTAGCAGGCCTAGATGGAATGGTCTTACTTTAAAAATGAGAAGTAAGGAGCACCTGGGTGGCTCAGTTGGTTAAGCATCTGCCTTCAGGTCGGGTCATGATCTCAGGGTCTTGAGATCAAGTCCCACATTGGGCTTCCTGCTCAGCAGGGACCCTGATTCTCTCTCTGCCCTTCACCCCACTCATGCTCTCTCTCTCTCAAATAAATAAATAAAATCTAAAAAAAAAAAGGGNGAGATCAAGTCCCACATTGGGCTTCCTGCTCAGCAGGGACCCTGATTCTCTCTCTGCCCTTCACCCCACTCATGCTCTCTCTCTCTCAAATAAATAAATAAAATCTAAAAAAAAATGAGAAGAAAATACAAAGGATCCACACAGAAGTTTTGCATGGATACTATCTGAGAAACATAATTAGGAAGGAGTGTAATAAGCAAAAAGTAGACAAATGATGCACATTAGAAGAATTACTCCAGGAAACAGAAAAACACAAATTCACAAAAAAGGCATTCTCTACACTTGCAAAAAGCCTTCAAAAAATAATCATTGTAAAAACAGTCTGTTAAAGTTAAAATATGAGAAGAAACAAAACAAGAAAGGCCCATGTAAGGAGTTGAAAAGCAAGCTGGCAGCCCTTCAGGGAAGAACTGAAATTTCACAATAAAACTACCACAGAAATAAAAGCTACAATCAAAGTGAGAAAGGAGAGAAAATAGGGCATTGCTGAAAGCAGAAGGACACACTTGAAAATAGGGTAGTTGAGTGTAAATAAATGCTGCCTAAGATTAACGAATCATCATGCAGAGAGTAAAGAAAACTACCTAAAGTAATTTTCTAATTACTAAAAAGAGAAAGAATTCATACAGTGTCACTATTTTTAAAAAAGACAAAATCATACAAACAGCACCAGAATAGCTGTAAGCCTTCCAAACTGTCATCATGAAAAACTCCACCAGAAATGTACAAAACAAAACAACACACTGAAGATAACACAAATATGGTGGGGAAAGGGAGTAATAAAATCAAGAATTTATATTGCTAAACAAATTCACAGAGTTGAGACCAAATTATTTTATTATGAATGTAAATCAAACACCTATAAAAATAGACTCTCAGACTGGCTTTAAAAGATCAGATCCATGGGCTATGTACGAGAGGTAGCTTGGAGCACAATGACACAAAAAGGTTAAAAGGGGGAAAAATAGGTCAGGTAAAGGCAAAAAAAATAAAGCAAGAGTCACAATGTTGAGATAGGATAAAGTTGAATTAAAAAATAACTCCAAATAAGAATGCTTAAAATAATATGTACAAATCCACATGAAAAACTAATGTTTATTTTATTTCTGCTAAATAACAAAGCATTTCAAAGAGCAAAACTGCAGAAAACATACAAAGGACTTAATACAGAAAATACAGGAGTTAGAATATTTAGTTTACTTCTTTTTTCCCATAAAGATCAAATAGTCAAAAAATAAATAAGTCCATGAATCCTAATAGCATAATTATTAAAGTTGACCACACACACTTCTATTCAACTTCATACACTGAACTTAGAGAATTAATTTCCTTTGCAGATGCCATTTAATTTTAACAAAACAAACATGGGCCCCAAAGGAATCTAAGTAAATTACAAAGAGTGGAAAAAATCCAGGCAAGAATTCTTAATTACTGATATTGAATAAAAAATTGAGATGCAAGGTTTAACTTGTCCAAGGCTCATGGCCTATGGCCTAACATTCTAGAAGAAGAATCAGTCTTCTGCAAAGATCATGGAAGACGGCTTAGTCCAGTGCTTAGGCGATCGATCCTGGACAATGACAGGTTTGGACCCCTGTCCTCAATCATGCCAAGAGAAAGGCTGGTTGTTTCCCTATGAATACTGATATACTGATTCTTGCACATCTAGCTTCAAACCAAAGACTTGGCCCCCAGTCCCTAATCATGCCAAGGAATGAGGCTCCTGAGTCCCGCAGACATAAATTCTGAGCTGCCACTTTGGACTGTAGTGTGTCCTGGCCCTTGGTCACACTAGGGAAGAAGCTATGCTTCCCTGTGAAGTTTAAAGGCTCCATGTCCAAAGATTGGAATCAGTCATCCAGAGTCAAATCCAGCCCTTCTAGGACCCCGTGTGCTGCCCTAGGATGCGGTAAGCAAGGGGACCTCCAAGTGGCTTCTCTAATAAATCTTCCCCCTTGTTTGTATGATATTAATGACAGAAAAACATTAAATTTTGTAAATGCTAAAAATTTTGCCAAGCTTTCTTAACTCTTGGTTAAAAGAAAAATAGTAAAAAAAATAATTATAATTACAGAACATTAGATAGTTAAACACCCCGAAAAGGATATGGCTAAAATTGTGTTCAGAGGACTAGGTATATTATATTCTATATGTATAATGTGAACATTATAAAACATTTATATGGCCTACAAAAGGATGATAATAAATCAATTTATTCTTAATCTCAAGAATCAGAAAACAGAGACCTAAAAAAACAAAAGTAACAAAAATAGAAAGTAATGCATTAGGAAGCAGATGAAAAGAATTAATGAATAAAACTCAGAGCTGATTTTCTAAGGAAATAATAACATGATGAAACTACTAGCAAGTTTTATCAAAAAGAAAAAAACACACATTGAAAGGAAATTAAAAAGAAGAACAGGAAAATCTATTCATGCATTCAACAAACCGTTATTGAATTCCTACTACAGGCAAGGCACATTTCCAGATAGGTTCTGAGTATATAAAGTGAATAAGACAGACAAAACACACACACACACACACACACAAAACCCTACTGGCTTCATGGAGCCTTCATCCTCAACCGAGAAAATAAATATGACAAGTAAGTAAAATGTGTATCATGTTAGTGAAGTTCTCATAGAACTTAAAAGAGAAGTGAGCTGTGCAGTGTGGCCGTGTTCAGGGACTGCAATTTTCTGCAGGGTGGCCAAGGCAGTGACATTTGAGGAGCTACCTCAAACTGAGGTTGGAGAGGGAGTAATCTCAGAGTGCATCTGGAGGAAGCAATGAAGCCCAGGTGGAAAATCAAGCGCCAAAGCCTGAGAAGTGACATCTTGGGGCTTGCTTTTGAAAAGAGCAGTTTGGTTGCTGGCTCTGAATAGACTGGAGAGATGACAAGGATAAGAACAGGAGAATGAGTGCATTGAAAAATATTATTAACATTGTGAAATAGGTAGGTCTTATTTATGCAAAACAGGAAGTCTGCGATTCACTCCCTTCTTTTACGTGGGGAATGGAGGGGCCACATAAAGGAGGCAATGATCCAGTCTGTTCTGCTTGTAAACAGGACAGACCTCCTGGCAAAAATGCTAAGTCACTTGTGCTAATAAAACTTCCCTGATCTTTGGGGTGCTTTCACTGGAATGTACTGTTCCTAGCATGGCTTGTGGTTAACAAACCTGGACTTCACAGATTTATAGGGCATGACTCTCCCTGGGTTATGTCATGTGTGGTATTTTTCATAATCAAAATGACTCCATCTGTGAAAATCAGGTTATTATAATCCTCACTTAAAACCTTATCAGCTCCTGTGACCTTGAGACTTTCTAAGGCAATAAGGAAGGGGCCAGAGGATTCACACTAGAGTTCAAGGTCTCTGCCTGTTTCATCTCACAAGTAGTTACACTCCTGAAATTATTATTAATGAGACTTGTTACTGAAGGAGACTTGATTTGGAAGCCTTATTTGATAATTCGACCCCTGGTGTTACCTAAGCAATATTCCAGAAGAGAGGGGTTGGAGGCTGGATTCAGGGCGCTGACAGAACATGTAGTGAAAGGTGACAGGATTTGTGATATATGCAGTGGCTCAGAGCAGCAAAATTTCAAGAGAAATTGAATGAGGAGTAGAAGTGAAAGCAAAGAATTAAGAGTGATTCAAATGTGTTTGGCCTGGGAACCTGTGCTGTTATCACAGTCAGGGCAGGGGGTCTATAAAGAGCAGAATTGAAGAAAAAAATGAAGAGTTTAATATTGGACATTGACATGTTAAGTTTTGAGATGTGCAAAAAGTACCCAAGTGGAATTGGTTAAACATTTGGCTACAAGGGATTGGAGCTCAAGGAAGAACTTTAGGACAATCATAGATATGAGGGAGTCTTGGTCATTTTGGACTAGCATGGGGTCCTATGATCACAACAGAAAACAGAGGAGGTTCAAGGCATCTTGTTCAGGGGTCAGAGAGATAGTGAAAGTTCAACAAAACCCTGAGAAGTGGATAGTGCTACAAGAAAATCTCCAGGAGAATGAAGAAGGTTTCAAGAAAGAAGTCATCAACAGTGTCAAATGCTATCCCATCAAAGAAGATGATGGGCTAAGGATGAACCATCAGTGATCTTAACCAGAGCTGTTCAGCTAAGGTGATGGGCATGAAAGTCTCACCAGAGTAGGTTCAAAAGAATACAGGAGGACGTAAATCAGAGATAGCAAGCCTATGTAACACTACTGTGGAGTTTTGCTAGAGAAGGAAGCAGAGAATGGGAGTCCAGGAGAGTGAAATAGGAGTAAGGGGATTCTTTTTCTAAGTTGGGAGAAATAATAGCATATTTGTGGAGTGATGGGAAAAACAGAAGACAGGGGGAAACTGCTGATGCAGCAGAAAGGACACAGCTGGAGCCATGCAGTGTGAGCGTGGAAGGATGTCTACGTGAGGGTGGGCTGGGGCACCAGAAAGCACACTGTGCAACAGGAGTGAAAAAGCATGTGAGGCAAAAGCAGGGGGTGATGAAACATGGTAGAGGACATCCTTCCCATGAGGTAGGGAGCAGAGGTCATTAGCTGAGAGAGAGAGAGACTCCTCTTGAAAAGAGCAGAAATGATGAAATAGGAAGAGGGTGGATGCAAATGAGTATTTGCCAGGCAGCCATAAAGGCCCACAGTGGTTAATTGTGCTGAGTTGGAAGTAAGACTCACAGGATGGTTGTGCTTTTTCTTCACTTGCATCCAACTACAGGGTGGATGCAGGGAGCACACAGATTGTGGCTTAGCTCTCATTATATGACCAAGTGGGCTGGGGGTGGGGGTGGGCAGGGAGGGGTTGGGAGATGGAAGGGTACTCCAGGGAGTGATTTCATTCTTTGACCATGGCTGGAATTTAAGGTGGGTAAGGGGAGATTTAAGGACAGGAGAAAGTCTCTTATACTTTCTCATACTGAAATCTTGTCTTCTGTGTACTTCTAGTATCTTATCAGTCCTAATACACTTAGAGCCTTTTGCCTTTAGTGTGTATTTTATGTTAATAACTAGTGGCTAGGGTCTTCACATTGCCTTATGCCTTCTGGTAAGGCTGGATGATAACTGCTATTAAGACACCAGAGAAATATAGGAATCTCTCCTGTTTGAGGATAGTTCAAGAGAAAGAGGTCTAGTGGTCCCTTACTTTCTTTGTAGGGAACAGAGCAATCGTCTTCTATCCATATAAATTCTTCTATCTCTTACATAAGCAAGAAACGTTGGCTTTTGCTTTGTGGCTTTTACTTTTTTTTTCCTTTAGATCCTACTAATGCTTTATTCATGCTTTTTGAGGGATTATACACAAATATAACTTTAACTTCTCCTTAAAAATGAATTACAATTTTATTTTTAATAATTATATTTCTAAAAAAAGAGCAGAGGCCTTAGAATTGTCATTAGAATTAACCTTTGTTATGACAAAGCTACGTGGACTTAGTATTTGAGGATGGCATGATACAATTATATGACAAATTTTTCAAGTTGAAAACAGCTAGTGTATCTGCATCACTGAGTATGCTTTAAATTTGTTTTATTTTGCCAGCAAAGCACGTTGCCAGTGATAGTTGGCATATCTCTTTGTAAAAGTAGAACAATATGCTATTCATGGGGGTTCCAAAACAAAATGAAACCTGTTCTTAATTTCTTAATATTCAAACACATTTTTTGTGAGAAGTCAATAAACCTAATCTTACTAGAATGTTTACAGGAATGCTATTCTGAGTTGGTTACTGTTTGTTTAATTAAGGGAAGGGCTTGGTGCTAAAGCTGAACAATATTCTGGAGAAGTCTTGAATGCAGGACTCATAATATCAGCTGCTGAGTCATTATTTCAAGTAAATGATTTCCACTGTATACAAGCACATTTGCTCTTTTCAATTTATTAATCATGCATGACCTGACTACAGAGGTATGTAGACACAACTTATTAATTCACATAAGTATCATTTATTATGCACCCATTGTGTCCCCAGTGCTGCAATGCATGTGAAAGTTACAAAAATAAATGAGACTTGGACTTCACCCTTGAATTGGAGCAACAGATATACATACCCTTAATTATAAAGCAATGTAATGTGTGCAATTAAATATATTTGAAAAATGATATTGAAAGAACTAAGATGCAAATAAATACTGCTTAGAAAGGTGGTCTGATACTAATAGAATATAAACCACAAAATTATTTTGTATAATTACATCTTTTTTTAATTCAGCAAAGCATTTAGAGAACATATGGTAGCAATATTTTGGAAGCAATCGTGCCTTGCAAATACAATTATACTGACAGTAATCTCTTTTGGAGGATGATACACATATGTGAAAAACAATGTAGTATGATCTAGCAACATAACTCTGAGAAAAAAAAGTTGAAGTATAAGAATAATAAGTGTGGGTAGTTTAGTCAGGAATTAGTTGGAAAACCAGGCCCTGCAGTAGAACGATGTTCTTTAAAGGAGATGAAGAGGGGTGCCTGAGTGGTTTAGTTAGTTGAGTGTCAGACTCTTCTTTTAGGCTCAGGTCTGATCTCAGAGTGGTTAAGACTGAACTCCGCACTGGGCTCATGCTCAGTGGGAAGTCTGCTTGAGATTCTCTCCGCCCACCCCCCCCACCCCGGCCCCTGCTTGTGCTCTCTCTCTCTAAAATAAAAGAACAAAACTTTAAAAAAAATGAAGAAGATGAAGAAAAGAGGCTCTCAGGATCTAATCCCTCTTCTGATACTAGACCCTAAGTAATTTAAATGCTGTTTTCACAGTCTCTTAAGAGCTTCCTGGAGCAGACCAATAAATAAAAAGGATTTGAAAAAAATTTAAATATGATTTTACAGTAGGTTTTATCTACTTCTCAAGGTATGGGTATTTCCTACACCAAAATCTGATAAAGATAAAATATTCAAAAATGAAAATTCTAGGCCAATTATACTTATAAATATGGGAAAATGCTTTTTTTTTAAGAAAGAAAGAGAAAGAAGGGGGAGGGGCAAAGGGAGAGAGGTAGAGAAAGAATCTTAAGCAGGCTCCACACTCAGCACAGAGCCCAACGCAGGGCTCAGTCTCATGGGATCTTGACCTGAGCTGAAATCAAGAGTCAGATGCTTAACTAACTGAGCCACCCAGGTGCCCCATAAATATGGGAAAATTCTAAATAAAATATTTGTAAACAAAATTCAGCAATGTATTAAAAATGCACCATAAAGTTTATTTCAGATATTCAAGGAAGTTTCATCATTAACATTCTACCAGTAAAATTTTTATATTAACAAATTGTTGGAAAATACAAAATTACTAAAATATTTTATCAAAACAACCTTTGATAAAATTTCAGAATCACTTCTGATTAACATGAAAAAGCTCTAAAGTAAAATAGAAGAAGGAAATTTCCTTAATACAACTAAACCCAAAACAACACAACTAATATATTAAATTGAGTAATATAATAGACTTTTGCATCATATTGAGAAACGGAGAGGATGCCTGTTAATAGCACTATAATTCAACAGTGTTTTGGCAGTTCTCACTAATGTGACAAGGCAAGAGAGAAAAATACTCAGTATAAATATTGGAAGAGATAAATGCTAATTGCTTGAAGATAATCAGATAATTAGTATTTCACTGAATACTGAGAGAGAAAAAAAGAAACTCAATTTAAAAAAATATATTACCCTACTGAGAGTTTCAGCATGGTGGATGGACACAAAATTTTATTATATACATACGTACATGGATATTCATTCTGTATAGTATTATGCAAATGTCAAAAGAAGTCTGGATGTAGATAGACTTTAATCAGCAAGAAAGACTACTGTGATAGGAAGAATACTCTAATCTCAGAAATCTGAGCATCTCAAAATCAAACAGAAAAAGGATTCTCTGTTAAAGGGTAAAGGAGGAGCAAGCAGAGAAAAGCAGAATCTTTGGAGGAGAAGCTGGACAAGCAAAGGAAATGACCAGTGGGGTCAGAAAAAAGATCTTACTGTGGTCATCTGATTCCCAGGCAAAGCTGATAAATGGGTATGTTCAACATTTTTTATGCTTGCACAAGTTTAGGAGTAAGAAGAGTTCAGGGTCCCATGGAAAAGAGAAGAGCCTGACTAAAGTATGGTAAAGACTAAGCAGAAGGTAACCAATGGGTAGTTGTGAACACTTGGTCATACATTGAATATAAACTTGAAAGATCTTATATTCTCAATACAACAAAATATAGATTCATGTATGAATAATTTTAATAAAGCTATAAGACTTATATGATGAAAAGTATGAAATTGGTAACTAAAGACATAAAAAAGCCAGAATATATACCATGTTCCTGCATGCCAGTGCTAATGCATAAAAATATATATTTTTATCATATTGAATATCTAATTAATGCAATCAGAATCCCCTGGACTTCTGCAGATGATAGGCTGATTTTAAACTTTACATGGAAAAATAAATGTAGAAGCATATTTTAAAACTGAAAAATAATAGTCGTGGAAATTTATTACAAAATATTAAAATATCTATAGTCAAACAGTATATTATGTACCACTAACATCAAACTTAACGGTGAAAAACTAAAAGCTATTTACCTAAGATCAGACACAAGACAAAAATGTTGATTTCTGCCACTCCAATTAAGTATTGTACTAGAGGTTCTAGTAAGGGCAACTATGCAAGAAAAATAAATAATGGACTTCTGAAACTATCTTCATTCTGAGATGTATATGTATATAGAACATTCTAAGATATCCACACACACACAACTGTTAGAGCTATAAGTGAGTTTAGAAAGGTTTCAGAATACATAATCTCCATACAAAAATCATTTATTTCTGTATCCAGGCAAAAAGCAATCCAAAAACAAATTAAGAAAATTCCACGTATAATGGCATCAGAAGGAATAAACTAATACTTAAAAATAAATATAAGAAAAGAAGTGCAAGCTTTGTACAGCGAAAACTATAAAACATTGTTGCCAGAGAGGAATGACATTCTGATCACAGCAGAATAAGAGTTATCTACCATCTTCCCCTCAAAGAACACTGATTTTGACAATAACCCATGGACAAGAATGTCTTTGTGAAAGTCCAGGAGTCTAAAGGAGAAAGTCCAGTACACACTTGAGGAAGAAAATATCTGAGATTGGACACACTGAAGAGAGTAAAAACAGTTTGCCTTTACAAGTGTTACCTCTGTCCCAAGGCAGCAGAGCTCAGTGACAAGAGAGACCTTCTTACCCTATGTTTTCTCTCCTGAGGGAAAGTGAGATCATATGAATGAGCATTCAGCTCTGCCCACTGTGTAGGATGCTGCAAAAGAGACCCACTTCATTGTTGCTCATCCAGAATATTGAGTTGTGAACTGCATGACTAAGGGGGTTGGCAGTTGGAGGAACAGCAGGTGGGGCTCAGGCTGGAATATATAAAAGAGATATGGATCCTACTAGCTGCTTTACAGATCCATCAGGAGGCCTGTTCAAAGTTTCTGGGGTCGCATTGCCTGCAGATCCCCAACTGGCTCACAGGTACCCCCAGTGCTCTGTATGCCTCCTCTACCCGTCCCCTCACCTTGTGGCTGACTCCCCAGGCACACCTCTGATGGTGGTGAGAGTGAGCCTTTGCAGACAGCTAGTGAGCACAAGCAAAAAAGTTAGTCTGACTTTTCAGGTTTAGAGAAAACACACAAACCTGGTTTTCCGCACCATCCTAGAAAAAACAAGCAGATGGGAGGCTCTCAGCACTCGGTCTGGCTTTGCAAGACTGAAAGAAGACATGCAATCTTAGGGTCTTCCCCCCTCCCCTCCCATAGGAGAGAAAAGGAAGTATGGAGCAGGTGTAGCTATAGAAAAGAGCTGAGAAAGCCTCAGAATCCCTAATAGGGCTAAAGGAAGGTATTTCTTCCCAGAAGCTAGTCAGTAAAGACTGGAGGAAGTGACTGCTTCTTCAAACATGAAGACAAAAATGCAAGGCATCAAGGAACATGAAATATCAAGGAAACATGTCACCAACAGAGGAGCACAATAACTTTCCAGTGATGGACCCCGAAGTGGAAATCTGTGATTTATCTGATAAAGAATTAAAAATAGTTATTTTAAAGATGTTCAGAGAGCTGAAAAGAAACATAGCAAGACAATTCAACAATATTGGGATAATAATACATGAAAAAATGATAAGTCTAACAGAGACATAAAAATTAGAAAAATAATCAAAAAAATCCTGGAACTGAAGAATATAATGAATGAAATGAAAAAATGCAATAGAAAGCATTGACATCAGCCTGGATCAATCAGAAGAAAGAATCTGTGAAGTAGAAAACATCATTCGAAATTATCCAGTCAGAGAACAAATTTAAAAAAAAAAGGAAAGAATTAAAAAAGCCTACATGAGATATGGGTTATCGTTAAAAGAAATAATCTGTACATTATTGGTGTCCCAGAAGAAGAGAGGGAGAAAGGGACAGAAGCTTATTTAAAGAAATAAAGGGTAAGGTGCACCTGGGTGGCTCAGTCAATTAAGCATTTGCTTTTGGCTCAGGTCATAATGCAAGAGTCCTCGGATTGAGCCCAATGTAGGGCTCCCTATTCAGTGGAGGTCTGTTTCTCCCTCTCCCTCTGTGCTCCCCTTGCTTGCATTCTCTCTCTCAAATAAATAAAATCTTTAAAAAAATAAAAATAAAGACATAATGGGTGAGAACTTCCCAAATCTGGGATGAGACTTGGACATCTAAGCTCATTTAGCAGATAGGTCTCCTCAAAATTTAAACCCCAAAATGATTTTCTCTAAGACACATTACAGTAAACTGAGAAAGATGATATGATAGGTTATAAAACAAGTCTTAGCAAATTCAAAAAGATTGGAATCATATCAAATGTTTTGGGCCAATCTTAGCCTATCAATAATCAATGTTAAGATTGGACTAGCACTCGTGGTTCTTATTATGATTGCAAAATGCCCTTCAGAAGTAAGCATCAAAAAACTTTGAAAAAAGATAAAGGTTTATTACTTTCAGGACCTGAAAATTACACAGCATACCTGGGGCGACACTGTGAGGTTATAGGTAGAGAAAGAGAAAATGCATGTGGGCCTGGCTTCTGCTTTTATTGGGTCCAGGGTGGCAGCCTAAGGTTTTGCAGGCTCACTTTTTATTGGTGAGTTTAAAACATACGAGGAGGAACTTAAAGCATGGTAAGGGGAAAAAAACAAGTGGACCAAATGTTTAGTTATTGGAACCAACCAAGATCTCTAAAAAAAAAAAGCCCCAGTGTGGAGAGGTGATCTGGCTCTTTGTCTAGTTGTGTGGCTTCCAGTGCATTTATTCGAGATAGCCATCTTCAAAGTGGATGCCTCAGCGATCAAAGCTTACATCAGGCACTTCCATTACAAAAGAAAAAAAAAACAAAAAACAAACTGCCGGGGTTTGGACTACAAAATCTTTTCCAACCACAACAGGATGAAGCTAGAAATCAGTAACAGGAGAAAATCCTGAAAATTCACAAACATGTAGAAATTAAACAACATAATCTTCAAGAAACTATAGGTCAAAGAAAAAAGTAAAGGGGAAATTTAAAAAATCTTGAGATAAATTAAAATGGAAACACAACATACTGAAATTTCAGGGATGCAGCCAAAGCAATTTTAAGAGGGAAGTTTATAGCAGTAAACACCTACACCAAAAAAAAAAAAAAAGAAAGAAAAGAAAAGATCTCAAATGAACAGTCTAACCTACACCTCAAAGATCTAGAAAAAGAACAAATTAAGCCCAGAGTTAGTGGAAGGAAGGAAATAGCAAAAATCAGAGCAGAAATAAATGAAATAGAGAATAAAAAGGCAATAGAAAAGAACAGTGAAACTAAGTGCTGTTTGTTTGAAAAGATAACAAAACAGACAAATCATTAGTTAAGCTTACCAAAAAGAAAGAGAGAGAGAGAAGAAACTAAAATAATTAAAATCAGAAACAAAGAAAAGACATTACAATGGATAGCACAAAAATACAAAGGATCATAATGGGAGATTACTATGAACAATTATAGGCCAACAAATTGGATAACCTAGAAGAATGTATAAACCCCTAAAAACATACAATCTACCAAGATCATGAAGTAGAAATTCTGAACAGACCAATTACTAATAAAGAGAGTGCATCAGGAATTAAAAAACTCTCAACACACAAGGCCAGAACCGACTGATTTCACTGGTGAATTCTACCAAATATTTAAAATGAGTTAATGCCAATCCTTCTCAAACTCTTCCAAAAAATTAAAGAGAAGGAAATACTTACAAACTCATTTTACCAGGCCAGCATTATTCTGATATCAAAGCCAAATAAAAACATTATATAAAAAAAAAACTAGGCCAATATCCCTGATGAATATAGGTGTAAAAATTCTCAACGAAATACTAGCCAACAAATTCAATAGCACATTAAAGGAATGATACACCACGGTCAAGTTGGATTTACCCCTGAGATGCAAAGATGTTTCAACATACACAAGTCAATAAATATACATGTACATTAAAATCATATGATTATCTTAACTGCAGAAGTACTTGAAAAATTCAAAATCCTTTTATGATAAAAACTATCAATAAATTGGGTATAGAAGGATGTACTTTAACATAATGAAGGACATATATAATAAGTCCACAACTAACATCTCACTCAATGGTGAAAGCTTGAAAGTTTTTCCCTGAAGATCAGGGACAAGACAAGGGTGCCCACTCTCAGTACTTCTATTTAACATAGTACTGGAAGTCCTAGCAAGAGCAATTGTCAAGAAAAAAAGCCACACACACAACACAAAAGGTACCCAAATTAGAAACAAAGATATAACATTACCTCTGTTTGCAGATGATATGATTTGATATACAGAAAATCCTAAAGACTTCACCAAAAATGCTACAACTAATCAAATTTAGTAAAGTTGTAAGATACAGGGGGCACCTAGGTGGTACAGTTAGTCAAGCCTTGGACTCTTGGTTTCAGCTCAGGTTGTGATGTCAGCGCCAAGTCTGCTTAAGATTTTTTCTCCCTCTTCTTCTGCCCCTTTCCCATGCTCTCTCTTTCTCTCTCAAGTAAATAAATAAATCTCAAAAAAAAAAAGTTGCATGGGGCACCTGGGTGGCTCAGATGGCTAAGCATCTGCTATTGGCTCAGGTCATGAACTCCAGGTTCTGGGATCAAGCCCCATGTTGGGCTCCCAGCTCAGTGGGGAGTCTGCTTCTTCCTCTTCCTCTGCCTCTCCCTCTGTTTGAGCTTTGTCTCTGTCTTTCTTTCTCTCTCAAATGAATAAATAAAATCTTAAAATCTTAAAAAAAAGTTGCAGGATACAAAACCAACATATAAAAATCAGTTGCCTTTCTATATACTAAGAACAAACTACCTGAGAAAGAAATACAGGAAACAATTCTACTTATGATAACATCAAAAAGAATAAAATATTTAGTACTGAATTTAACCAAGAAAGTGAAAAACCTGTATGCTGAAAATTATAAGCTATTGATGAAAGAATTTGAAGAAAGCATGAATGAAGAATGGGAAGACATTCTGTATTTGTGGATTAGGATTAATATTGTTAAAATGTCCAACTACTAAAAGCCATCAAATTCAATGCAATCTCTATCAAAATTGCAATGGTATTTTTCACAGAGATAGAAAAAACAATTCTAAAATTTGTACAGAACCACAAAAGACCCTGAATACCCAAAGAAATCCTGAGAAAGAAGAGCAAAGCTGGAAGCATCATGTGTCCTGATTTTTAACTATATTGCAAAGCTATGGTAATCAAAACAGCATGGTACTGGCATTAAAATCAGACACATCAATGGAACAGAATCAAGAGCACAGAAATAAATCCACAGCTAATATGTGACAAAGGAGCCAAGAATACTTAATGGAGAAAAGATAGTCTCTTCCATAAATAGTGCTTAGAAAATTGTATATCCACATGCAAAAGAATGAAAGTGGACTCCTATGGGGTCACCTAGGTGATTCAGTCAGTTAGGCATTTGCCTTCAGCTCAGATCAGGATCCCAGGGTCTTGGGATCGAGCCCCACATTGGGCACCCTGCTCAGTGGAGAGTCTGCTTCTTCTTCTCCCTCTGCTCCTTTCCTTGCTTGTGCTCTCTTTCTCTATCTCTTAAATAAATAAATAAATAAATAAATAAATAAATAAATAAATAAAATCTTCTTTAAAAATAAAATAAAATAATAAAAAAAGAAAGTAGACTCCTATATTATACCACTGACAAAAATTAATTCAAAATGAATTAAAGGCCAAAATTTTGGATATGACACCAAAAGCACAAGCAACAAAATCAAAAACAAAGTCGAACTACATCAAGCTAAAAGCTTCACCACAGCAAAAGAAACAATCAGCAAAATAAAAAGGCAACCTACAGAATGGGGGGAAATATTTGCAAATCATATATCTGATAAAGGGTTAATATTCAAAATATATAAGGAACTCATAAAACTCAAAGCATAAAAATAAATAATCCAATTTAAAAATAGGTATTACAAGTTAACAACATATGGGGTCAAATAGATAGGAATGAGCGTTCAGTGAAAAGATTTTATTTTTTTGAATAAATTTTCTAGGAGTTGGGAGAGCCCAGAAAGAAAAATAAGACTGGGCAGAGCACCTGAATAAATTTTCCAAAAAGACACACAAATAGTCAACAGGTACATGAAAAGATAAGAGATACCAAGTGTTGGTGAGAAAGTGGAGAAAAAAAAACACTTGTGCACTTTTGAGGGCAGTGTAAATTTGTATAGCCCCCATGGAAAACAATATGGAGGTTCTTCAAGAAAAGTAAAAAATAGAACCACTATATGATCGGGCAATCCCACTTTGGGGTATATATTTGAAGAAAATGACATCACTACCTCAAAGAAATTTCTGCACCCGCATGTTCTTTTCAGCATTATTCACAATTGCCAAGGTATGGAAACAAACCTAAATGTCTTTTGTTGGATGAATGGATAAGGAATATATATATATATATATATATAATTCAGCCATAAAAAATAAGGAAATCCTAGTATTTGAAGCAAGATGGATGAAACCTGAGGGCATTATGCTAAATGAA